>NW_027307906.1:65000-92500 GCF_047496885.1 Scyliorhinus torazame | reverse complement strand
CAAAAACACACACACAGAAAAACAAACACACACACAAAAACAAATACACACACAAAATGAAAAAACACAAACACACACAAAAACACACACACAAAAACAAACACACACACAAAAACAAACACACACACACAAAAACAAAAACACACACAGAAACAAAAAACACACACACACAAAAACAAACACACACACAAAACAAAAACACACGCAAAAAACAAAAAACACACACAAAAACAAAAGCTCAAACACACACACAAAAACAAAAACACACACACAGAAAAACAAAAACACACACAAAAACAAAAGCTCAAACACACACACACACAAAAAGAAAAAACACAAACACACACAAAAACACACACACACAAAAACAAAAACACACACAAAAACAAAACACACACGCACAGAAAAACAAAAACACACACAAAAACAAAAGCTCAAACACACAAAAAAACAAAAACAAACACAAAAACACACACAAAAACAAAAACACAAACACACACACAAAAACTAAAACACACACAAAAACAAAAAACACACACACACAAAAAGACACACACACAAAAACAAAAAACCAAAAAACACAGAAAAACAAAAACACGCACAAAAACACACACAAAAACAAACAGACATACACAAAAACAAAACACACACACACAGAAAAACAAAAACACACACAAAAACAAAAACACACACACACAAAAAACAAAAACAAACACAAAAACACACACAAAAACAAACACACAAACACACACACAAAAACAAAAACACACACAAAAACAAAAACACACACACAGAAAAACGAAAACACACACGAAAACAAAAAAACACACAAAAACTAAAACACACACAAAAACAAAAACACACACACAAAAACAAAACCCCCCACACACACTCAAAAACAAAAACACACACAAAAACAAAAACACAAAAATAAACAAAAACAAAAACACACGCAAAAAACAAAAAACACACACACACACAAAACCACACACACAGAAAAACAAAAACACACACAAAAACAAAAACACACACGCACAGAAAAACAAACACACACACAAAAACAAATACACACACAAAATGAAAAAACACAAACACACACAAAAACACACACACAAAAACAAACACACACACAAAACAAAAACACACACAAAAACAAACACACGCACAAAAACAAACACTCACACACAAAAACACACACACAAAAACAAACACACACACAAAACAAAAACACACACAAAAACAAACACACGCACAAAAACAAACACACACACACAAAAACTAAAACACACACAAAAACAAAAACAAACGCACAAAAAGAAAAACACACACAAAAACAAAAAACACACACACAGAAAAACAAAAACACACACAAAAAGAAATACACACACACAGAAAAACAAAAACACACACAAAAACAAAAGCTCAAACACGCACACACAAAAAGAAAAAACACAAACACACACAAAAACACACACACACAAAAACAAAAACACACACAAAAACAAAAACACACACAAAAACAAAAACACACACGCACAGAAAATCAAAAACACACACAAAAACAAAAGCTCAAACACACACACACACAAAAAAACAAAAACAAACACAAAAACAAACAAACACACAAAAACAAAAACACACACAAAAACAAAAACACAAACACACACACAAAAACAAAAACACACACAAAAACAAATACACACACAAAAACAAAAACACAAACACACACACAAAAACAAAAACACACACAAAAACAAAAACACACACACACAGAAAAACAAAAACACGCACAAAAACAAAAACACAAACAAAAACAAAAGCTCAAACAAACAAACACAAAAACAAAAACACACACAAAAACAAACACACACACAAAAACAAATACACAAAGAAAAACAAAAACACACGCACAGAAAAACAAAAACACACACAAAAACAAAAGCTCAAACAAACAAACACAAAAACAAAAACACACACAAAAACAAAAACACACACAAAAACAAATACACACACAAAAACAAACAACACACACACACACAAAAAGACACACACACAAAAACAAAAAACACACACGCACAGAAAAACAAAAACACACACAAAAACAAACACACACACACAAAAACAAACACACACAAAAACAAACACACACACAAAAACAAAAACAAAAACACACGCAAAAACAAAACCACACACACAAAAACTAAAACACACAGAACAACAAAAACAAAGACACACAAAAACAAACACACACCCACAAAAACATAAACACACACACAAAAACACACAAAAACAAAACACAAACACACACACAAAAACAAAAACACATACAAAAACAAAACACAAACACACACACAAAAACAAAACCACACACACACAAAAACAAACACACACACACAAAAACAAAAACACACACAAAAACAAAAAACACACACACACAGAAATACAAAAACATACACAAAAAAACACACACCCAGAAAAACAAAAACACACACAAAAACAAAAGCTCAATCACACACACACAAAAAGAAAAAACACAAACACACACAAAAACACACACACACAAAAACAAATACACACACAAAAACAAAAAACACACACACAAAAACAAAAACACACAAAAACAAAAACACACACACAGAAAAACAAACACACACACAAAAACAAATATACACACAAAATGAAAAAACACAAACACACACAAAAACACACACACAAAAACAAACACACACACAAAACAAAAACACACACAAAAACAAAAACACACACAGAAACAAAAAACACACACACAGAAAAACAAAAACACACACAAAAACAAAAGCTCAAACACACAAAAAAACAAAAACAAACACAAAAACACACACAAAAACAAAAACACAAACACACACACAAAAACTAAAACACACACAAAAACAAAAAACACACACACACAAAAAGACACACACACAAAAACAAAAACACACACACACAGAAAAACAAAAACGCGCACAAAAACACACACAAAAACAAACAGACATACACAAAAACAAAACACACACACACAGAAAAACAAAAACACACACAAAAACAAAAACACACACACACAAAAAACAAAAACAAACACAAAAACACACACAAAAACAAAAACACAAACACACACACAAAAACAAAAACACACACAAAAACAAAAACACACACACAGAAAAACGAAAACACACACGAAAACAAAAAAACACACAAAAACTAAAACACACACAAAAACAAAAACACACACACAAAAACAAAACCCCCCACACATACTCAAAAACAAAAACACACACAAAAACAAAAACACGAAAATAAACAAAAACAAAAACACACGCAAAAAACAAAAAACACAAACACACACAAAAACACACACACAAAAACAAACACACACACAAAAACAAACACACACACACAAAAACAAAAACACACACAGAAACAAAAAACACACACACACAAAAACAAACACACACACAAAACAAAAACACACGCAAAAAACAAAAAACACACACAAAAACAAAAGCTCAAACACACACACAAAAACAAAAACACACACACAGAAAAACAAAAACACACACAAAAACAAAAGCTCAAACACACACACACACAAAAAGAAAAAACACAAACACACACAAAAACACACACACACAAAAACAAAAACACACACAAAAACAAAACACACACGCACAGAAAAACAAAAACACACACAAAAACAAAAGCTCAAACACACAAAAAAACAAAAACAAACACAAAAACACACACAAAAACAAAAACACAAACACACACACAAAAACTAAAACACACACAAAAACAAAAAACACACACACACAAAAAGACACACACACAAAAACAAAAACACACACACACAGAAAAACAAAAACGCGCACAAAAACACACACAAAAACAAACAGACATACACAAAAACAAAACACACACACACAGAAAAACAAAAACACACACAAAAACAAAAACACACACACACAAAAAACAAAAACAAACACAAAAACACACACAAAAACAAAAACACAAACACACACACAAAAACAAAAACACACACAAAAACAAAAACACACACACAGAAAAACGAAAACACACACGAAAACAAAAAAACACACAAAAACTAAAACACACACAAAAACAAAAACACACACACAAAAACAAAACCCCCCACACATACTCAAAAACAAAAACACACACAAAAACAAAAACACGAAAATAAACAAAAACAAAAACACACGCAAAAAACAAAAAACACACACACACACAAAACCACACACACAGAAAAACAAAAACACACACAAAAACAAAAACACACACGCACAGAAAAACAAACACACACACAAAAACAAATACACACACAAAATGAAAAAACACAAACACACACAAAAACACACACACAAAAACAAACACACACACAAAACAAAAACACACACAAAAACAAACACACGCACAAAAACAAACACTCACACACAAAAACACACACACAAAAACAAACACACACACAAAACAAAAACACACACAAAAACAAACACACGCACAAAAACAAACACACACACACAAAAACTAAAACACACACAAAAACAAAAACAAACGCACAAAAAGAAAAACACACACAAAAACAAAAAACACACACACAGAAAAACAAAAACACACACAAAAAGAAATACACACACACAGAAAAACAAAAACACACACAAAAACAAAAGCTCAAACACGCACACACAAAAAGAAAAAACACAAACACACACAAAAACACACACACACAAAAACAAAAACACACACAAAAACAAAAACACACACAAAAACAAAAACACACACGCACAGAAAATCAAAAACACACACAAAAACAAAAGCTCAAACACACACACACACAAAAAAACAAAAACAAACACAAAAACAAACAAACACACAAAAACAAAAACACACACAAAAACAAAAACACAAACACACACACAAAAACAAAAACACACACAAAAACAAATACACACACAAAAACAAAAACACAAACACACACACAAAAACAAAAACACACACAAAAACAAAAACACACACACACAGAAAAACAAAAACACGCACAAAAACAAAAACAGACACACCCACAAAAGCACACACACCCACAAAAACATAAACACACACAAAACAAAAACATACGCACAAAAACAAAAACACACACAAAAACAAAAAGACACACAAAAACAAAAAACACACACACAGAAAAACAAAAACACACACAAAAACAAAAGCTCAAACACACACACAAAAACAAAAACACACACAAAAACAAAAAACACACACACAAAAACAAAAACACACAAAAACAAAAACACACACACAGAAAAACAAACACACACACAAAAACAAATACACACACAAAATGAAAAAACACAAACACACACAAAAACACACACACAAAAACAAACACACACACAAAAACAAACACACACACACAAAAACAAAAACACACACAGAAACAAAAAACACACACACACAAAAACAAACACACACACAAAACAAAAACACACGCAAAAAACAAAAAACACACACAAAAACAAAAGCTCAAACACACACACAAAAACAAAAACACACACACAGAAAAACAAAAACACACACAAAAACAAAAGCTCAAACACACACACACACAAAAAGAAAAAACACAAACACACACAAAAACACACACACACAAAAACAAAAACACACACAAAAACAAAACACACACGCACAGAAAAACAAAAACACACACAAAAACAAAAGCTCAAACACACAAAAAAACAAAAACAAACACAAAAACACACACAAAAACAAAAACACAAACACACACACAAAAACTAAAACACACACAAAAACAAAAAACACACACACACAAAAAGACACACACACAAAAACAAAAACACACACACACAGAAAAACAAAAACACGCACAAAAACACACACAAAAACAAACAGACATACACAAAAACAAAACACACACACACAGAAAAACAAAAACACACACAAAAACAAAAACACACACACACAAAAAACAAAAACAAACACAAAAACACACACAAAAACAAACACACAAACACACACACAAAAACAAAAACACACACAAAAACAAAAACACACACACAGAAAAACGAAAACACACACGAAAACAAAAAAACACACAAAAACTAAAACACACACAAAAACAAAAACACACACACAAAAACAAAACCCCCCACACACACTCAAAAACAAAAACACACACAAAAACAAAAACACAAAAATAAACAAAAACAAAAACACACGCAAAAAACAAAAAACACACACACACACAAAACCACACACACAGAAAAACAAAAACACACACAAAAACAAAAACACACACGCACAGAAAAACAAACACACACACAAAAACAAATACACACACAAAATGAAAAAACACAAACACACACAAAAACACACACACAAAAACAAACACACACACAAAACAAAAACACACACAAAAACAAACACACGCACAAAAACAAACACTCACACACAAAAACACACACACAAAAACAAACACACACACAAAACAAAAACACACACAAAAACAAACACACGCACAAAAACAAACACACACACACAAAAACTAAAACACACACAAAAACAAAAACAAACGCACAAAAAGAAAAACACACACAAAAACAAAAAACACACACACAGAAAAACAAAAACACACACAAAAAGAAATACACACACACAGAAAAACAAAAACACACACAAAAACAAAAGCTCAAACACGCACACACAAAAAGAAAAAACACAAACACACACAAAAACACACACACACAAAAACAAAAACACACACAAAAACAAAAACACACACAAAAACAAAAACACACACGCACAGAAAATCAAAAACACACACAAAAACAAAAGCTCAAACACACACACACACAAAAAAACAAAAACAAACACAAAAACAAACAAACACACAAAAACAAAAACACACACAAAAACAAAAACACAAACACACACACAAAAACAAAAACACACACAAAAACAAATACACACACAAAAACAAAAACACAAACACACACACAAAAACAAAAACACACACAAAAACAAAAACACACACACACAGAAAAACAAAAACACGCACAAAAACAAAAACACAAACAAAAACAAAAGCTCAAACAAACAAACACAAAAACAAAAACACACACAAAAACAAACACACACACAAAAACAAATACACAAAGAAAAACAAAAACACACGCACAGAAAAACAAAAACACACACAAAAACAAAAGCTCAAACAAACAAACACAAAAACAAAAACACACACAAAAACAAAAACACACACAAAAACAAATACACACACAAAAACAAACAACACACACACACACAAAAAGACACACACACAAAAACAAAAAACACACACGCACAGAAAAACAAAAACACACACAAAAACAAACACACACACACAAAAACAAACACACACAAAAACAAACACACACACAAAAACAAAAACAAAAACACACGCAAAAACAAAACCACACACACAAAAACTAAAACACACAGAACAACAAAAACAAAGACACACAAAAACAAACACACACCCACAAAAACATAAACACACACACAAAAACACACAAAAACAAAACACAAACACACACACAAAAACAAAAACACATACAAAAACAAAACACAAACACACACACAAAAACAAAACCACACACACACAAAAACAAACACACACACACAAAAACAAAAACACACACAAAAACAAAAAACACACACACACAGAAATACAAAAACATACACAAAAAAACACACACCCAGAAAAACAAAAACACACACAAAAACAAAAGCTCAATCACACACACACAAAAAGAAAAAACACAAACACACACAAAAACACACACACACAAAAACAAATACACACACAAAAACAAAAAACACACACACAAAAACAAAAACACACAAAAACAAAAACACACACACAGAAAAACAAACACACACACAAAAACAAATATACACACAAAATGAAAAAACACAAACACACACAAAAACACACACACAAAAACAAACACACACACAAAACAAAAACACACACAAAAACAAAAACACACACAGAAACAAAAAACACACACACAGAAAAACAAAAACAGACACAAAAACAAAAACCCACACACACACAAAAACACACACACACAAAAACAAAACACACACACACACAGAAAAACAAAAACACACACAAAAACAAAAACACACACACCCACAAAAGCACACACACCCACAAAAACATAAACACACACAAAAACAAAAACATACGCACAAAAACAAAAACACACACAAAAACAAAAAGACACACAAAAACAAAAAACACACACACAGAAAAACAAAAACACACACAAAAACAAAAACACACACGCACAGAAAAACAAAAACACACACAAAAACAAAAGCTCAAACACACACACAAAAACAAAAACACACACAAAAACAAAAACACACACACAGAAAAACAAACACACACACAAAAACAAATACACACACAAAATGAAAAAACACAAACACACACAAAAACACACACACAAAAACAAACACACACACAAAACAAAAACACACACAAAAACAAACACACGCACAAAAACAAACACACACACACAAAAACAAAAACACACACAGAAACAAAAAACACACACACAGAAAAACAAAAACACACACAAAAACAAAAACACACACACACAAAAACAAAAACACACACAAAAACAAAAAGACACACAAAAACAAAAAACACACACACAGAAAAACAAAAACACACACAAAAACAAAAACACACACGCACAGAAAAACAAAAACACACACAAAAACAAAAGCTCAAACACACACACAAAAACAAAAACACACACAAAAACAAAAACACACACACAGAAAAACAAACACACACACAAAAACAAATACACACACAAAATGAAAACACACAAACACACACAAAAACACACACACAAAAACAAACACACACACAAAACAAAAACACACACAAAAACAAACACACGCACAAAAACAAACACACACACAAAAACAAAAACACACACAGAAACAAAAAACACACACACAGAAAAACAAAAACACACACAAAAACAAAAACACACACACACAAAAACAAAAGCTCAAACACACACACACACAAAAAGAAAAAACACAAACACACACAAAAACACACACACACAAAAACAAACACACACACAAAAACAAAAGCTCAAACACACACACACACAAAAACAAAAACAAACACAAAAACAAACACACACACAAAAACAAAAACACACACAAAAACAAAAACACACACACACAAAAACAAACACACACACAAAAACAAACACACACAAAAACACACACAAAAACAAATACACACACAAAAACAAAAAACACACACAAAAACAAAAACAAACACACAAAAACAAACAGACACACAGAAAAACAAAAACACAAACAAAAACAAAAACAAAAACACACGCAAAAAACAAAAAACACACACACACACAAAAACACACACACACAAAAACAAAAAACACACACACACAGAAAAACAAAAACACACACAAAAACAAAAACACACACACCCACAAAAGCTCACACACCCACAAAAACATAAACACACACAAAAACAAAAACATACGCACAAAAACAAAAACACACACATAAACAAAAAGACACACAAAAACAAAAACACACACACACAAAAAAACAAAAACAAACACAAAAACACACACAAAAACAAAAACACAAACACACACACAAAAACAAAAACACACACAAAAACAAAAACACACACACAGAAAAACGAAAACACACACGAAAACAAAAAAACACACAAAAACTAAAACACACACAAAAACAAAAACACACACACAAAAACAAAACCCCCCACACACACTCAAAAACAAAAACACACACAAAAACAAAAACACAAAAATAAACAAAAACAAAAACACACGCAAAAAACAAAAAACACACACACACACAAAACCACACACACAGAAAAACAAAAACACACACAAAAACAAAAACACACACGCACAGAAAAACAAACACACACACAAAAACAAATACACACACAAAATGAAAAAACACAAACACACACAAAAACACACACACAAAAACAAACACACACACAAAACAAAAACACACACAAAAACAAACACACGCACAAAAACAAACACTCACACACAAAAACACACACACAAAAACAAACACACACACAAAACAAAAACACACACAAAAACAAACACACGCACAAAAACAAACACACACACACAAAAACTAAAACACACACAAAAACAAAAACAAACGCACAAAAAGAAAAACACACACAAAAACAAAAAACACACACACAGAAAAACAAAAACACACACAAAAAGAAATACACACACACAGAAAAACAAAAACACACACAAAAACAAAAGCTCAAACACGCACACACAAAAAGAAAAAACACAAACACACACAAAAACACACACACACAAAAACAAAAACACACACAAAAACAAAAACACACACAAAAACAAAAACACACACAAAAACAAAAACACACACGCACAGAAAATCAAAAACACACACAAAAACAAAAGCTCAAACACACACACACACAAAAAAACAAAAACAAACACAAAAACAAACAAACACACAAAAACAAAAACACACACAAAAACAAAAACACAAACACACACACAAAAACAAAAACACACACAAAAACAAATACACACACAAAAACAAAAACACAAACACACACACAAAAACAAAAACACACACAAAAACAAAAACACACACACACAGATAAACAAAAACACGCACAAAAACAAAAACACACACAAAAACAAAAGCTCAAACAAACAAACACAAAAACAAAAACACACACAAAAACAAACACACACACAAAAACAAATACACAAAGAAAAACAAAAACACACGCACAGAAAAACAAAAACACACACAAAAACAAAAGCTCAAACAAACAAACACAAAAACAAAAACACACACAAAAACAAATACACACACAAAAACAAAAAACACACACACACACAAAAAGTACACACACAAAAACAAAAAACACACACGCACAGAAAAACAAAAACACACACAAAAACAAACACACACACACAAAAACAAACACACACAAAAACAAAAACACACACAAAAACAAAAACAAAAACACACGCAAAAACAAAACCACACACACAAAAACTAAAACACACAGAACAACAAAAACAAAGACACACAAAAACAAACACACACCCACAAAAACATAAACACACACACAAAAACACACAAAAACAAAACACAAACACACACACAAAAACAAAAACACATACAAAAACAAAACACAAACACACACACAAAAACAAAACCACACACACACAAAAACAAACACACACACACAAAAACAAAAACACACACAAAAACAAAAAACACACACACACAGAAATACAAAAACATACACAAAAAAGCACACACCCAGAAAAACAAAAACACACACAAAAACAAAAGCTCAATCACACACACACAAAAAGAAAAAACACAAACACACACAAAAACACACACACACAAAAACAAATACACACACAAAAACAAAAAACACACACACAAAAACAAAAACACACAAAAACAAAAACACACACACAGAAAAACAAACACACACACAAAAACAAATACACACACAAAATGAAAAAACACAAACACACACAAAAACACACACACAAAAACAAACACAAACACAAAACAAAAACACACACAAAAACAAAAACACACATAGAAACAAAAAACACACACACAGAAAAACAAAAACACACACAAAAACAAAAACCCACACACACACAAAAACACACACACACAAAAACAAAACACACACACACACAGAAAAACAAAAACACACACAAAAACAAAAACACACACACCCACAAAAGCACACACACCCACAAAAACATAAACACACACAAAAACAAAAACATACGCACAAAAACAAAAACACACACAAAAACAAAAAGACACACAAAAACAAAAAACACACACACAGAAAAACAAAAACACACACAAAAACAAAAACACACACAGCACAGAAAAACAAAAACACACACAAAAACAAAAGCTCAAACACACACACAAAAACAAAAACACACACAAAAACAAAAACACACACACAGAAAAACAAACACACACACAAAAACAAATACACACACAAAATGAAAAAACACAAACACACACAAAAACACACACACAAAAACAAACACACACACAAAACAAAAACACACACAAAAACAAACACACACACACAAAAACAAAAACACACACAGAAACAAAAAACACACACACAGAAAAACAAAAACACACACAAAAACAAAAACACACACACACAAAAACAAAAGCTCAAACACACACACACACAAAAAGAAAAAACATAAACACACACAAAAACACACACGCACAAAAACAAACACACACACAAAAACAAAAGCTCAAACACACACACACACAAAAACAAAAACAAACACAAAAACAAACACACACACAAAAACACACACAAAAACAAAAACACACACACACAAAAACAAACACAAACACAAAAACAAACACACACAAAAACACACACAAAAACAAATACACACACAAAAACAAAAAACACACACAAAAACAAAAACAAACACACAAAAACAAACAGACACACAGAAAAACAAAAACACAAACAAAAACAAAAACAAAAACACACGCAAAAAACAAAAAACACACACACACACAAAAACACACACACACAAAAACAAAAAACACACACACACAGAAAAACAAAAACACACACAAAAACAAAAACACACACACCCACAAAAGCACACACACCCACAAAAACATAAACACACACAAAAACAAAAACACACACAAAAACAAAAACACACGCGCACAGAAAAACAAAAACACACACAAAAACAAAAACCCACACACACACAAAAACACACACACACAAAAACAAAACAGACACACACACAGAAAAACAAAAACACACACAAAAACAAAAACACACACACCCACAAAAGCACACACACCCACAAAAACATAAACACACACAAAAACAAAAACGTACGCACAAAAACAAAAACACACACAAAAACAAAAAGACACACAAAAACAAGAAACACACACACAGAAAAACAAAAACACACACAAAAACAAAAACACACACGCACAGAAAAACAAAAACACACACAAAAACAAAAGCTCAAACACACACACAAAAACAAAAACACACACAAAAACAAAAACACACACACAGAAAAACAAACACACACACAAAAACAAATACACACACAAAATGAAAAAACACAAACACACACAAAAACACACACACAAAAACAAACACACACACAAAACAAAAACACACACAAAAACAAACACACGCACAAAAACAAACACACACACACAAAAACAAAAACACACACAGAAACAAAAAACACACACACAGAAAAACAAAAACACACACAAAAACAAAAACACACACACAAAAAATCAAAAGCTCAAACACACACACACACAAAAAGAAAAAACACAAACACACACAAAAACACACACACACAAAAACAAAAAACACACACACACACACAAAAAGACACACACACAAAAACAAACACACACACACAAAAACAAAAACACACACAAAAACAAAAACACACACGCACAGAAAAACAAAAACACACACAAAAACAAAAGCTCAAACACACACACACACAAAAAAACAAAAACAAACACAAAAACGAAAACACACACGAAAACAAAAAAACACACAAAAACTAAAACACACACAAAAACAAAAACACACACACAAAAACATAAAACACACACACAGAAAAACAAAAACACAAACAAAACAAAAACACACGCACAGAAAAACAAAAACCCACACAAAAACAAAAGCTCAAACAAACAAACACAAAAACAAAAAGACACACAAAAACAAACACACACACAAAAACAAATACACACACAAAAACAAAAAACACACACACACACAAAAAGACACACACACAAAAACAAAAAACACACACGCACAAAAACAAAAACACACACAAAAACAAAAACACACGCAAAAACAAAACCACACACACAAAAACTAAAACACACACAACAACAAAAACAAACACACACAAAAACAAACACACACCCACAAACACACACACAAAAACAAAACCACACACACACAAAAACAAACACACACACACAAAAACAAAAACACACACAAAAACAAAAAACACACACACACAGAAATACAAAAACATACACAAAAAAACACACACCCACAAAAACATAAACACACACAAAAACAAAAACAAATACACAAAACCAAAAACACACACAAAAACAAAAAACACACACACAGAAAAACAAAAACACACACAAAAACAAAAACACAAACGCACAGAAAAACAAAAACACACACAAAACCAAAAGCTCAAACACACACACACACACACAAAGAAAAAACACAAACACACACAAAAACACACACACACAAAAACAAACACACACACAAAAACAAAAACACACACAAAAATAAAAACACACACGCACAGAAAAACAAAAACACACACAAAAACAAAAACAAACACAAAAACAAACACACACACAAAAACAAAAACACACACAAAAACAAAAACACAAACACACACAAAAAGACACACACAAAAAAAAACACACACACACAGAAAAACAAAAACACGCACAAAAACAAAAACACACACAAAAACAAACAGACATACACAAAAACAAAACACACACACACAGAAAAACAAAAACACACACAAAAACAAACAAACACGCACACACAAAAACAAAAACACAAACAAAAACAAACACACACACAGAAAAACAAAAACACGCACAAAAACAAAAACACACACACACAAAAACAAACACACAAACAAAAACAAAAACAAAAACACACGCAAAAAACAAAAAACACACACACACACAAAAACACACACACACAAAAACAAAAAACACACACACACAGAAAAACAAAAACACACACAAAAACAAAAACACACACACCCACAAAAGCACACACACCCACAAAAACATAAACACACACAAAACAAAAACATACGCACAAAAACAAAAACACACACAAAAACAAAAAGACACACAAAAACAAAAAACACACACACAGAAAAACAAAAACACACACAAAAACAAAAGCTCAAACACACACACAAAAACAAAAACACACACAAAAACAAATACACACACAAAAACAAAAAACACACACACAAAAACAAAAACACAAAAAAACAAAAACACACACACAGAAAAACAAACACACACACAAAAACAAATACACACACAAAATGAAAAAACACAAACACACACAAAAACACACACACAAAAACAAACACACACACAAAAACAAACACACACATACAAAAACAAAAACACACACAGAAACAAAAAACACACACACACAAAAACAAACACACACACAAAACAAAAACACACGCAAAAAACAAAAAACACACACAAAAACAAAAGCTCAAACACACACACAAAAACAAAAACACACACACAGAAAAACAAAAACACACACAAAAACAAAAGCTCAAACACACACACACACAAAAAGAAAAAACACAAACACACACAAAAACACACACACACAAAAACAAAAACACACACAAAAACAAAACACACACGCACAGAAAAACAAAAACACACACAAAAACAAAAGCTCAAACACACAAAAAAACAAAAACAAACACAAAAACACACACAAAAACAAAAACACAAACACACACACAAAAACTAAAACACACACAAAAACAAAAACACACACACACAGAAAAACAAAAACACGCACAAAAACACACACAAAAACAAACAGACATACACAAAAACAAAACACACACACACAGAAAAACAAAAACACACAAAAACAAAAACACACACACACAAAAAAACAAAAACAAACACAAAAACACACACAAAAACAAAAACACAAACACACACACAAAAACAAAAACACACACAAAAACAAAAACACACACACAGAAAAACGAAAACACACACGAAAATAAAAAAACACACAAAAACTAAAACACACACAAAAACAAAAACACATACACAAAAACAAAACCCCCCACACACACTCAAAAACAAAAACACACACAAAAACAAAAACACAAAAATAAACAAAAACAAAAACACACGCAAAAAACAAAAAACACACACACACACAAAACCACACACACAGAAAAACAAAAACACACACAAAAACAAAAAGACACACGCACAGAAAAACAAACACACACACAAAAACAAATACACACACAAAATGAAAAAACACAAACACACACAAAAACACACACACAAAAACAAACACACACACAAAACAAAAACACACACAAAAACAAACACACGCACAAAAACAAACACTCACACACAAAAACACACACACAAAAACAAACACACACACAAAACAAAAACACACACAAAAACAAACACACGCACAAAAACAAACACACACACACAAAAACTAAAACACACACAAAAACAAAAACAAACGCACAAAAAGAAAAACACACACAAAAACAAAAAACACACACACAGAAAAACAAAAACACACACAAAAAGAAATACACACACAAAAACAAAAAACACACACACAAAAACACACAAAAACAAAAACACACACACAGAAAAACAAACACACACACAAAAACAAATACACACACAAAATGAAAAAACACAAACACACACAAAAACACACACACAAAAACAAACACACACACAAAACAAAAACACACACAAAAACAAACACACGCACAAAAACAAACACACACACAGAAAAACAAAAACACACACACAAAAACAAAACACACAAAAACAAAAAACACACACACACAGAAAAACAAAAACAATCACAAAAAAAACACACCCACAAAAACATAAACACACACAAAAACAAAAACAAACGCACAAAAAGAAAAACACACACAAAAACAAAAAACACACACACAGAAAAACAAAAACATACACAAAAACAAAAACACATACGCACAGAAAAACAAAAAAACACACAAAAACAAAAGCTCAAACACACACACACAAAAACAGAAACACACACAAAAACAAACACACACACACAAAAACAAACACACAAAAACAAAAACACACACAAAAACAAAAACACACACACAGAAAAACAAACACACACACAAAAACAAATACACACACAAAATGAAAAAACACAAACACACACAAAAACACACACACAAAAACAAACACACACACAAAAACAAACACACACACACAAAAACAAAAACACACACAGAAACAAAAAACACACACACACAAAAACAAACACACACACAAAACAAAAACACACGCAAAAAACAAAAAACACACACAAAAACAAAAGCTCAAACACACACACAAAAACAAAAACACACACACAGTAAAACAAAAACACACACAAAAACAAAAGCTCAAACACACACACACACAAAAAGAAAAAACACAAACACACACAAAAACACACACACACAAAAACAAAAACACACACAAAAACAAAACACACACGCACAGAAAAACAAAAACACACACAAAAACAAAAGCTCAAACACACAAAAAAACAAAAACAAACACAAAAACACACACAAAAACAAAAACACAAACACACACACAAAACAAAAACACACACAAAAACAGACACACGCACAAAAACAAACACTCACACACAAAAACACACACACAAAAACAAACACACACACACAACAAAAACACACACAAAAACAAACACACGCACAAAAACAAACACACACACACAAAAACTAAAACACACACAAAAACAAAAACAAACGCACAAAAAGAAAAACACACACAAAAACAAAAAACACACACACAGAAAAACAAAAACACACACAAAAAGAAATACACACACACAGAAAAACAAAAACACACACAAAAACAAAAGCTCAAACACGCACACACAAAAAGAAAAAACACAAACACACACAAACACACACACACACAAAAACAAAAACACACACAAAAACAAAAACACACACAAAAACAAAAACACACACGCACAGAAAATCAAAAACACACACAAAAACAAAAGCTCAAACACACACACACACAAAAAAACAAAAACAAACACAAAAACAAACAAAAACACAAAAACAAAAACACACACAAAAACAAAAACACAAACACACACACAAAAACAAAAACACACACAAAAACAAATACACACACAAAAACAAAAACACAAACACACACACAAAAACAAAAACACACACAAAAACAAAAACACACACACAGAAAAACAAAAACACGCACAAAAACAAAAACACACACAAAAACAAAAGCTCAAACAAACAAACACAAAAACAAAAACACACACAAAAACAAACACACACACAAAAACAAATACACAAAGAAAAACAAAAACACACGCACAGAAAAACAAAAACACACACAAAAACAAAAGCTCAAACAAACAAACACAAAAACAAAAACACACACAAAAACAAACACACACACAAAAACAAATACACACACAAAAACAAAAAACACACACACACACAAAAAGTACACACACAAAAACAAAAAACACACACGCACAGAAAAACAAAAACACACAGAAAAACAAACACACACACACAAAAACAAACACACACAAAAACAAAAACACACACAAAAACAAAAACAAAAACACACGCAAAAACAAAACCACACACACAAAAACTAAAACACACAGAACAACAAAAACAAAGACACACAAAAACAAACACACACCCACAAAAACATAAACACACACACAAAAACACACAAAAACAAAACACAAACACACACACAAAAACAAAAACACATACAAAAACAAAACACAAACACACACACAAAAACAAAACCACACACACACAAAAACAAACACACACACACAAAAACAAAAACACACACAAAAACAAAAAACACACACACACAGAAATACAAAAACATACACAAAAAAACACACACCCAGAAAAACAAAAACACACACAAAAACAAAAGCTCAATCACACACACACAAAAAGAAAAAACACAAACACACACAAAAACACACACACACAAAAACAAATACACACACAAAAACAAAAAACACACACACAAAAACAAAAACACACAAAAACAAAAACACACACACAGAAAAACAAACAAACACACAAAAACAAATACACACACAAAATGAAAAAACACAAACACACACAAAAACACACACACAAAAACAAACACAAACACAAAACAAAAACACACACAAAAACAAAAACACACACAGAAACAAAAAACACACACACAGAAAAACAAAAACACACACAAAAACAAAACCCCACACACACACAAAAACACACACACACAAAAACAAAACACACACACACACAGAAAAACAAAAACACACACAAAAACAAAAACACACACACCCACAAAAGCACACACACCCACAAAAACATAAACACACACAAAAACAAAAACATACGCACAAAAACAAAAACACACACAAAAACAAAAAGACACACAAAAACAAAAAACACACACACAGAAAAACAAAAACACACACAAAAACAAAAACACACACGCACAGAAAAACAAAAACACACACAAAAACAAAAGCTCAAACACACACACAAAAACAAAAACACACACAAAAACAAAAACACACACACAGAAAAACAAACACACACACAAAAACAAATACACACACAAAATGAAAAAACACAAACACACACAAAAACACACACACAAAAACAAACACACACACAAAACAAAAACACACACAAAAACAAAAACACACACAAAAACAAAAACACACACACAGAAAAACAAACACACACACAAAAACAAATACACACACAAAATGAAAAAACACAAACACACACAAAAACACACACACAAAAACACACACACACACAAAAACAAAAACACACACAGAAACAAAAAACACACACACAGAAAAACAAAAACACACACAAAAACAAAAACACACACACACAAAAACAAAAGCTCAAACACACACACACACAAAAAGAAAAAACATAAACACACACAAAAACACACACACACAAAAACAAACACACACACAAAAACAAAAGCTCAAACACACACACACACAAAAACAAAAACAAACACAAAAACAAACACACACACAAAAACAAAAACACACACAAAAACAAAAACACACACACACAAAAACACACACACAAAAACAAACACACACAAAAACACACACAAAAACAAATACACACACAAAAACAAAAAACACATACAAAAACAAAAACAAACACACAAAAACAAACAGACACACAGAAAAACAAAAACACAAACAAAAACAAAAACAAAAACACACGCAAAAAACAAAAAACACACACACACACAAAAACACACACACACAAAAACAAAAAACACACACACACAGAAAAACAAAAACACACACAAAAACAAAAACACACACACCCACAATAGCACACACACCCACAAAAACATAAACACACACAAAAACAAAAACACACACAAAAACAAAAACACACGCGCACAGAAAAACAAAAACACACACAAAAACAAAAACCCACACACACACAAAAACACACACACACAAAAACAAAACAGACACACACACAGAAAAACAAAAACACACACAAAACAAAAACACACACACCCACAAAAGAACACACCCACAAAAACATAAACACACACAAAAACAAAAACATACGCACAAAAACAAAAACACACACAAAAACAAAAAGACACACAAAAACGAGAAACACACACACAGAAAAACAAAAACACACACAAAAACAAAAACACACACGCACACAAAAACAAAAACACACACAAAAAGAAATACACACACACAGAAAAACAAAAACACACACAAAAACAAAAAGACACACAAAAACAAAAAACACACACACAGAAAAACAAAAACACACACAAAAACAAAAACACACACGCACAGAAAAACAAAAACACACACAAAAACAAAAGCTCAAACACACACACAAAAACAAAAACACACACAAAAACAAAAACACACACACAGAAAAACAAACACACACACAAAAACAAATACACACACAAAATGAAAAAACACAAACACACACAAAAACACACACACAAAAACAAACACACACACAAAACAAAAACACACACAAAAACAAACACACGCACAAAAACAAACACACACACACAAAAACAAAAACACACACAGAAACAAAAAACACACACACAGAAAAACAAAAACACACACAAAAACAAAAACACACACACACAAAAACAAAAGCTCAAACACACACACACACAAAAAGAAAAAACATAAACACACACAAAAACACACACACACAAAAACAAACACACACACAAAAACAAAAGCTCAAACACACACACACACAAAAACAAAAACAAACACAAAAACAAACACACACACAAAAACAAATACACACACAAAATGAAAAAACACAAACACACACAAAAACACACACACAAAAACAAACACACACACAAAACAAAAACACACACAAAAACAAACACACGCACAAAAACAAACACTCACACACAAAAACACACACACAAAAACAAACACACACACAAAACAAAAACACACACAAAAACAAACACACGCACAAAAACAAACACACACACACAAAAACTAAAACACACACAAAAACAAAAACAAACGCACAAAAAGAAAAACACACACAAAAACAAAAAACACACACACAGAAAAACAAAAACACACACAAAAAGAAATACACACACAAAAACAAAAAACACACACACAAAAACACACAAAAACAAAAACACACACACACAAAAACAAACACACACACAAAAACAAATACACACACAAAATGAAAAAACACAAACACACACAAAAACACACACACAAAAACAAACACACACACAAAACAAAAACACACACAAAAACAAACACACGCACAAAAACAAACACACACACAGAAAAACAAAAACACACACACAAAAACAAAACACACAAAAACAAAAAACACACACACACAGAAAAACAAAAACAATCACAAAAAAAACACACCCACAAAAACATAAACACACACAAAAACAAAAACAAACGCACAAAAAGAAAAACACACACAAAAACAAAAAACACACACACAGAAAAACAAAAACATACACAAAAACAAAAACACAGACGCACAGAAAAACAAAAAAACACACAAAAACAAAAGCTCAAACACACACACACAAAAACAGAAACACACACAAAAACAAACACACACACACAAAAACAAACACACAAAAACAAAAACACACACAAAAACAAAAACACACACACAGAAAAACAAACACACACACAAAAACAAATACACACACAAAATGAAAAAACACAAACACACACAAAAACACACACACAAAAACAAACACACACACAAAAACAAACACACACACACAAAAACAAAAACACACACAGAAACAAAAAACACACACACACAAAAACAAACACACACACAAAAACAAATACACACACAAAATGAAAAAACACAAACACACACAAAAACACACACACAAAAACAAACACACACACAAAACAAAAACACACACAAAAACAAACACACGCACAAAAACAAACACACACACACAAAAACAAAAACACACACAGAAACAAAAAACACACACACAGAAAAACAAAAACACACACAAAAACAAAAACACACACACACAAAAACAAAAGCTCAAACACACACACACACAAAAAGAAAAAACATAAACACACACAAAAACACACACACACAAAAACAAACACACACACAAAAACAAAAGCTCAAACACACACACACACAAAAACAAACACACACACAAAACAAAAACACACGCAAAAAACAAAAAACACACACAAAAACAAAAGCTCAAACACACACACAAAAACAAAAACACACACACAGTAAAACAAAAACACACACAAAAACAAAAGCTCAAACACACACACACACAAAAAGAAAAAACACAAACACACACAAAAACACACACACACAAAAACAAAAACACACACAAAAACAAAACACACACGCACAGATAAACAAAAACACACACAAAAACAAAAGCTCAAACACACAAAAAAACAAAAACAAACACAAAAACACACACAAAAACAAAAACACAAACACACACACAAAACAAAAACACACACAAAAACAGACACACGCACAAAAACAAACACTCACACACAAAAACACACACACAAAAACAAACACACACACAAAACAAAAACACACACAAAAACAAACACACGCACAAAAACAAACACACACACACAAAAACTAAAACACACACAAAAACAAAAACAAACGCACAAAAAGAAAAACACACACAAAAACAAAAAACACACACACAGAAAAACAAAAACACACACAAAAAGAAATACACACACACAGAAAAACAAAAACACACACAAAAACAAAAGCTCAAACACGCACACACAAAAAGAAAAAACACAAACACACACAAACACACACACACACAAAAACAAAAACACACACAAAAACAAAAACACACACAAAAACAAAAACACACACGCACAGAAAATCAAAAACACACACAAAAACAAAAGCTCAAACACACACACACACAAAAAAACAAAAACAAACACAAAAACAAACAAACACACAAAAACACACACAAAAACAAAAACACAAACACACACACAAAAACAAAAACACACACAAAAACAAATACACACACAAAAACAAAAACACAAACACACACACAAAAACAAAAACACACACAAAAACAAAAACACACACACAGAAAAACAAAAACACGCACTAAAACAAAAACACACACAAAAACAAAAGCTCAAACAAACAAACACAAAAACAAAAACACACACAAAAACAAACACACACACAAAAACAAATACACAAAGAAAAACAAAAACACACGCACAGAAAAACAAAAACACACACAAAAACAAAAGCTCAAACAAACAAACACAAAAACAAAAACACACACAAAAACAAACACACACACAAAAACAAATACACACACAAAAACAAAAAACACACACACACACAAAAAGTACACACACAAAAACAAAAAACACACACGCACAGAAAAACAAAAACACACACAAAAACAAACACACACACACAAAAACAAACACACACAAAAACAAAAACACACACAAAAACAAAAACAAAAACACACGCAAAAACAAAACCACACACACAAAAACTAAAACACACAGAACAACAAAAACAAAGACACACAAAAACAAACACACACCCACAAAAACATAAACACACACACAAAAACACACAAAAACAAAACACAAACACACACACAAAAACAAAAACACATACAAAAACAAAACACAAACACACACACAAAAACAAAACCACACACACACAAAAACAAACACACACACACAAAAACAAAAACACACACAAAAACAAAAAACACACACACACAGAAATACAAAAACATACACAAAAAAACACACACCCAGAAAAACAAAAACACACACAAAAACAAAAGCTCAATCACACACACACAAAAAGAAAAAACACAAACACACACAAAAACACACACACACAAATACAAATACACACACAAAAACAAAAAACACACACACAAAAACAAAAACACACAAAAACAAAAACACACACACAGAAAAACAAACACACACACAAAAACAAATACACACACAAAATGAAAAAACACAAACACACACAAAAACACACACACAAAAACAAACACAAACACAAAACAAAAACACACACAAAAACAAAAACACACACAGAAACAAAAAACACACACACAGAAAAACAAAAACACACACAAAAACAAAACCCCACACACACACAAAAACACACACACACAAAAACAAAACACACACACACACAGAAAAACAAAAACACACACAAAAACAAAAACACACACACCCACAAAAGCACACACACCCACAAAAACATAAACACACACAAAAACAAAAACATACGCACAAAAACAAAAACACACACAAAAACAAAAAGACACACAAAAACAAAAAACTCACACACAGAAAAACAAAAACACACACAAAAACAAAAACACACACGCACAGAAAAACAAAAACACACACAAAAACAAAAGCTCAAACACACACACAAAAACAAAAACACACACAAAAACAAAAACACACACACAGAAAAACAAACACACACACAAAAACAAATACACACACAAAATGAAAAAACACAAACACACACAAAAACACACACACAAAAACAAACACACACACAAAACAAAAACACACACAAAAACAAACACACGCACAAAAACAAACACACACACACAAAAACAAAAACACACACAGAAACAAAAAACACACACACAGAAAAACAAAAACACACACAAAAACAAAAACACACACACACAAAAACAAAAGCTCAAACACACACACACACAAAAACAAAAACAAACACAAAAACAAACACACACACAAAAACAAAAGCTCAAACACACACACACACAAAAACAAAAACAAACACAAAAACAAACACACACACAAAAACAAAAACACACACAAAAACAAAAACACACACACACAAAAACACACACACAAAAACAAACACACACAAAAACACACACAAAAACAAATACACACACAAAAACAAAAAACACATACAAAAACAAAAACAAACACACAAAAACAAACAGACACACAGAAAAACAAAAACACAAACAAAAACAAAAACAAAAACACACGCAAAAAACAAAAAACACACACACACACAAAAACACACACACACAAAAACAAAAAACACACACACACAGAAAAACAAAAACACACACAAAAACAAAAACACACACACCCACAATAGCACACACACCCACAAAAACATAAACACACACAAAAACAAAAACACACACAAAAACAAAAACACACGCGCACAGAAAAACAAAAACACACACAAAAACAAAAACCCACACACACACAAAAACACACACACACAAAAACAAAACAGACACACACACAGAAAAACAAAAACACACACAAAAACAAAAACACACACACCCACAAAAGAACACACCCACAAAAACATAAACACACACAAAAACAAAAACATACGCACAAAAACAAAAACACACACAAAAACAAAAAGACACACAAAAACAAGAAACACACACACAGAAAAACAAAAACACACACAAAAACAAAAACACACACGCACAGAAAAACAAAAACACACACAAAAAGAAATACACACACACAGAAAAACAAAAACACACACAAAAACAAAAAGACACACAAAAACAAAAAACACACACACAGAAAAACAAAAACACACACAAAAACAAAAACACACACGCACAGAAAAACAAAAACACACACAAAAACAAAAGCTCAAACACACACACAAAAACAAAAACACACACAAAAACAAAAACACACACACAGAAAAACAAACACACACACAAAAACAAATACACACACAAAATGAAAAAACACAAACACACACAAAAACACACACACAAAAACAAACACACACACAAAACAAAAACACACACAAAAACAAACACACGCACAAAAACAAACACACACACACAAAAACAAAAACACACACAGAAACAAAAAACACACACACAGAAAAACAAAAACACACACAAAAACAAAAACACACACACACAAAAACAAAAGCTCAAACACACACACACACAAAAAGAAAAAACATAAACACACACAAAAACACACACACACAAAAACAAACACACACACAAAAACAAAAGCTCAAACACACACACACACAAAAACAAAAACAAACACAAAAACAAACACACACACAAAAACAAAAACACACACAAAAACAAAAACACACACACACAAAAACACACACACAAAAACAAACACACACAAAAACACACACAAAAACAAATACACACACAAAAACAAAAAACACATACAAAAACAAAAACAAACACACAAAAACAAACAGACACACAGAAAAACAAAAACACAAACAAAAACAAAAACAAAAACACACGCAAAAAACAAAAAACACACACACACACAAAAACACACACACACAAAAACACACACACACAGAAAAACAAAAACACACACAAAAACAAAAACACACACACCCACAATAGCACACACACCCACAAAAACATAAACACACACAAAAACAAAAACACACACAAAAACAAAAACACACGCGCACAGAAAAACAAAAACACACACAAAAACAAAAACCCACACACACACAAAAACACACACACACAAAAACAAAACAGACACACACACAGAAAAACAAAAACACACACAAAAACAAAAACACACACACCCACAAAAGCACACATACCCACAAAAACATAAACACACACAAAAACAAAAACATACGCACAAAAACAAAAACACACACAAAAACAAAAAGACACACAAAAACAAGAAACACACACACAGAAAAACAAAAACACACACAAACACAAAAACAAAAACACACACAAAAACAAAAGCTCAA
>NW_027307906.1:0-60000 GCF_047496885.1 Scyliorhinus torazame | reverse complement strand
AAAAACACACACACACAGAAATACAAAAACATACACAAAAAAACACACACCCACAAAAACATAAACACACACAAAAACAAAAACAAATACACAAAACCAAAAACACACACAAAAACAAAAAACACACACACAGAAAAACAAAAACACACACAAAAACAAAAACACACACGCACAGAAAAACAAAAACACACACAAAACCAAAAGCTCAAACACACACACACACACAAAGAAAAAACACAAACACACACAAAAACACACACACACAAAAACAAACACACACACAAAAACAAAAACACACACAAAAATAAAAACACACACGCACAGAAAAACAAAAACACACACAAAAACAAAAACAAACACAAAAACAAACACACACACAAAAACAAAAACACACACAAAAACAAAAACACAAACACACACAAAAAGACACACACAAAAAAAAACACACACACACAGAAAAACAAAAACACGCACAAAAACAAAAACACACACAAAAACAAACAGACATACACAAAAACAAAACACACACACACAGAAAAACAAAAACACACACAAAAACAAACAAACACGCACACACAAAAACAAAAACACAAACAAAAACAAACACACACACAGAAAAACAAAAACACGCACAAAAACAAAAACACACACACACAAAAACAAACACACAAACAAAAACAAAAACAAAAACACACGCAAAAAACAAAAAACACACACACACACAAAAACACACACACACAAAAACAAAAAACACACACACACAGAAAAACAAAAACACACACAAAAACAAAAACACACACACCCACAAAAGCACACACACCCACAAAAACATAAACACACACAAAACAAAAACATACGCACAAAAACAAAAACACACACAAAAACAAAAAGACACACAAAAACAAAAAACACACACACAGAAAAACAAAAACACACACAAAAACAAAAGCTCAAACACACACACAAAAACAAAAACACACACAAAGACAAATACACACACAAAAACAAAAAACACACACACAAAAACAAAAACACACAAAAACAAAAACACACACACAGAAAAACAAACACACACACAAAAACAAATACACACACAAAATGAAAAAACACAAACACACACAAAAACACACACACAAAAACAAACACACACACAAAAACAAACACACACACACAAAAACAAAAACACACACAGAAACAAAAAACACACACACACAAAAACAAACACACACACAAAACAAAAACACACGCAAAAAACAAAAAACACACACAAAAACAAAAGCTCAAACACACACACAAAAACAAAAACACACACACAGAAAAACAAAAACACACACAAAAACAAAAGCTCAAACACACACACACACAAAAAGAAAAAACACAAACACACACAAAAACACACACACACAAAAACAAAAACACACACAAAAACAAAACACACACGCACAGAAAAACAAAAACACACACAAAAACAAAAGCTCAAACACACAAAAAAACAAAAACAAACACAAAAACACACACAAAAACAAAAACACAAACACACACACAAAAACTAAAACACACACAAAAACAAAAAACACACACACACAAAAAGACACACACACAAAAACAAAAACACACACACACAGAAAAACAAAAACACGCACAAAAACACACACAAAAACAAACAGACATACACAAAAACAAAACACACACACACAGAAAAACAAAAACACACACAAAAACAAAAACACACACACACAAAAAAACAAAAACAAACACAAAAACACACACAAAAACAAAAACACAAACACACACACAAAAACAAAAACACACACAAAAACAAAAACACACACACAGAAAAACGAAAACACACACGAAAACAAAAAAACACACAAAAACTAAAACACACACAAAAACAAAAACACACACACAAAAACAAAACCCCCCACACACACTCAAAAACAAAAACACACACAAAAACAAAAACACAAAAATAAACAAAAACAAAAACACACGCAAAAAACAAAAAACACACACACACACAAAACCACACACACAGAAAAACAAAAACACACACAAAAACAAAAAGACACACGCACAGAAAAACAAACACACACACAAAAACAAATACACACACAAAATGAAAAAACACAAACACACAAAAAAACACACACACAAAAACAAACACACACACAAAACAAAAACACACACAAAAACAAACACACGCACAAAAACAAACACTCACACACAAAAACACACACACAAAAACAAACACACACACAAAACAAAAACACACACAAAAACAAACACACGCACAAAAACAAACACACACACACAAAAACTAAAACACACACAAAAACAAAAACATACGCACAAAAAGAAAAACACACACAAAAACAAAAAACACACACACAGAAAAACAAAAACACACACAAAAAGAAATACACACACAAAAACAAAAAACACACACACAAAAACACACAAAAACAAAAACACACACACAGAAAAACAAACACACACACAAAAACAAATACACACACAAAATGAAAAAACACAAACACACACAAAAACACACACACAAAAACAAACACACACACAAAACAAAAACACACACAAAAACAAACACACGCACAAAAACAAACACACACACAGAAAAACAAAAACACACACACAAAAACAAAACACACAAAAACAAAAAACACACACACACAGAAAAACAAAAACAATCACAAAAAAAACACACCCACAAAAACATAAACACACACAAAAACAAAAACAAACGCACAAAAAGAAAAACACACACAAAAACAAAAAACACACACACAGAAAAACAAAAACATACACAAAAACAAAAACACATACGCACAGAAAAACAAAAAAACACACAAAAACAAAAGCTCAAACACACACACACAAAAACAGAAACACACACAAAAACAAACACACACACACAAAAACAAACACACAAAAACACACACAAAAACAAAAACACACACACAGAAAAACAAACACACACACGAAAACAAATACACACACAAAATGAAAAAACACAAACACACACAAAAACACACACACAAAAACAAACACACACACAAAAACAAACACACACACACAAAAACAAAAACACACACAGAAACAAAAAACACACACACACAAAAACAAACACACACACAAAACAAAAACACACGCAAAAAACAAAAAACACACACAAAAACAAAAGCTCAAACACACACACAAAAACAAAAACACACACACAGAAAAACAAAAACACACACAAAAACAAAAGCTCAAACACACACACACACAAAAAGAAAAAACACAAACACACACAAAAACACACACACACAAAAACAAAAACACACACAAAAACAAAACACACACGCACAGAAAAACAAAAACACACACAAAAACAAAAGCTCAAACACACAAAAAAACAAAAACAAACACAAAAACACACACAAAAACAAAAACACAAACACACACACAAAAACTAAAACACACACAAAAACAAAAAACACACACACACAAAAAGACACACACACAAAAACAAAAACACACACACACAGAAAAACAAAAACACGCACAAAAACACACACAAAAACAAACAGACATACACAAAAACAAAACACACACACACAGAAAAACAAAAAGACACACAAAAACAAAAACACACACACACAAAAAAACAAAAACAAACACAAAAACACACACAAAAACAAAAACACAAACACACACACAAAAACGAAAACACACACGAAAACAAAAAAACACACAAAAACTAAAACACACACAAAAACAAAAACACACACACAAAAACAAAACCCCCCACACACACTCAAAAACAAAAACACACACAAAAACAAAAACACAAAAATAAACAAAAACAAAAACACACGCAAAAAACAAAAAACACACACACACACAAAACCACACACACAGAAAAACAAAAACACACACAAAAACAAAAACACACACGCACAGAAAAACAAACACACACACAAAAACAAATACACACACAAAATGAAAAAACACAAACACACACAAAAACACACACACAAAAACAAACACACACACAAAACAAAAACACACACAAAAACAAACACACGCACAAAAACAAACACTCACACACAAAAACACACACACAAAAACAAACACACACACAAAACAAAAACACACACAAAAACAAACACACGCACAAAAACAAACACACACACACAAAAACTAAAACACACACAAAAACAAAAACAAACGCACAAAAAGAAAAACACACACAAAAACAAAAAACACACACACAGAAAAACAAAAACACACACAAAAAGAAATACACACACAAAAACAAAAAACACACACACAAAAACACACAAAAACAAAAACACACACACAGAAAAACAAACACACACACAAAAACAAATACACACACAAAATGAAAAAACACAAACACACACAAAAACACACGCACAAAAACAAACACACACACAGAAAAACAAAAACACACACACAAAAACAAAACACACAAAAACAAAAAACACACACACACAGAAAAACAAAAACAATCACAAAAAAAACACACCCACAAAAACATAAACACACACAAAAACAAAAACAAACGCACAAAAAGAAAAACACACACAAAAACAAAAAACACACACACAGAAAAACAAAAACATACACAAAAACAAAAACACATACGCACAGAAAAACAAAAAAACACACAAAAACAAAAGCTCAAACACACACACACAAAAACAGAAACAGACACAAAAACAAACACACACACAAAAACAAATACACACACAAAAACAAAAAACACACACACACAAAAACACACACACACAAAAACAAAACACACACACACACAGAAAAACAAAAACACACACAAAAACAAAAACACACACACCCACAAAAGCACACACACCCACAAAAACATAAACACACACAAAAACAAAAACATACGCACAAAAACAAAAACACACACAAAAACAAAAAGACACACAAAAACAAAAAACACACACACAGAAAAACAAAAACACACACAAAAACAAAAACACACACAGCACAGAAAAACAAAAACACACACAAAAACAAAAGCTCAAACACACACACAAAAACAAAAACACACACAAAAACAAAAACACACACACAGAAAAACAAACACACACACAAAAACAAATACACACACAAAATGAAAAAACACAAACACACACAAAAACACACACACAAAAACAAACACACACACAAAACAAAAACACACACAAAAACAAACACACACACACAAAAACAAAAACACACACAGAAACAAAAAACACACACACAGAAAAACAAAAACACACACAAAAACAAAAACACACACACACAAAAACAAAAGCTCAAACACACACACACACAAAAAGAAAAAACATAAACACACACAAAAACACACACGCACAAAAACAAACACACACACAAAAACAAAAGCTCAAACACACACACACACAAAAACAAAAACAAACACAAAAACAAACACACACACAAAAACACACACAAAAACAAAAACACACACACACAAAAACAAACACAAACACAAAAACAAACACACACAAAAACACACACAAAAACAAATACACACACAAAAACAAAAAACACACACAAAAACAAAAACAAACACACAAAAACAAACAGACACACAGAAAAACAAAAACACAAACAAAAACAAAAACAAAAACACACGCAAAAAACAAAAAACACACACACACACAAAAACACACACACACAAAAACAAAAAACACACACACACAGAAAAACAAAAACACACACAAAAACAAAAACACACACACCCACAAAAGCACACACACCCACAAAAACATAAACACACACAAAAACAAAAACACACACAAAAACAAAAACACACGCGCACAGAAAAACAAAAACACACACAAAAACAAAAACCCACACACACACAAAAACACACACACACAAAAACAAAACAGACACACACACAGAAAAACAAAAACACACACAAAAACAAAAACACACACACCCACAAAAGCACACACACCCACAAAAACATAAACACACACAAAAACAAAAACGTACGCACAAAAACAAAAACACACACAAAAACAAAAAGACACACAAAAACAAGAAACACACACACAGAAAAACAAAAACACACACAAAAACAAAAACACACACGCACAGAAAAACAAAAACACACACAAAAACAAAAGCTCAAACACACACACAAAAACAAAAACACACACAAAAACAAAAACACACACACAGAAAAACAAACACACACACAAAAACAAATACACACACAAAATGAAAAAACACAAACACACACAAAAACACACACACAAAAACAAACACACACACAAAACAAAAACACACACAAAAACAAACACACGCACAAAAACAAACACACACACACAAAAACAAAAACACACACAGAAACAAAAAACACACACACAGAAAAACAAAAACACACACAAAAACAAAAACACACACACAAAAAATCAAAAGCTCAAACACACACACACACAAAAAGAAAAAACACAAACACACACAAAAACACACACACACAAAAACAAAAAACACACACACACACACAAAAAGACACACACACAAAAACAAACACACACACACAAAAACAAAAACACACACAAAAACAAAAACACACACGCACAGAAAAACAAAAACACACACAAAAACAAAAGCTCAAACACACACACACACAAAAAAACAAAAACAAACACAAAAACGAAAACACACACGAAAACAAAAAAACACACAAAAACTAAAACACACACAAAAACAAAAACACACACACAAAAACATAAAACACACACACAGAAAAACAAAAACACAAACAAAACAAAAACACACGCACAGAAAAACAAAAACCCACACAAAAACAAAAGCTCAAACAAACAAACACAAAAACAAAAAGACACACAAAAACAAACACACACACAAAAACAAATACACACACAAAAACAAAAAACACACACACACACAAAAAGACACACACACAAAAACAAAAAACACACACGCACAAAAACAAAAACACACACAAAAACAAAAACACACGCAAAAACAAAACCACACACACAAAAACTAAAACACACACAACAACAAAAACAAACACACACAAAAACAAACACACACCCACAAACACACACACAAAAACAAAACCACACACACACAAAAACAAACACACACACACAAAAACAAAAACACACACAAAAACAAAAAACACACACACACAGAAATACAAAAACATACACAAAAAACACACACCCACAAAAACATAAACACACACAAAAACAAAAACAAATACACAAAACCAAAAACACACACAAAAACAAAAAACACACACACAGAAAAACAAAAACACACACAAAAACAAAAACACAAACGCACAGAAAAACAAAAACACACACAAAACCAAAAGCTCAAACACACACACACACACACAAAGAAAAAACACAAACACACACAAAAACACACACACACAAAAACAAACACACACACAAAAACAAAAACACACACAAAAATAAAAACACACACGCACAGAAAAACAAAAACACACACAAAAACAAAAACAAACACAAAAACAAACACACACACAAAAACAAAAACACACACAAAAACAAAAACACAAACACACACAAAAAGACACACACAAAAAAAAACACACACACACAGAAAAACAAAAACACGCACAAAAACAAAAACACACACAAAAACAAACAGACATACACAAAAACAAAACACACACACACAGAAAAACAAAAACACACACAAAAACAAACAAACACGCACACACAAAAACAAAAACACAAACAAAAACAAACACACACACAGAAAAACAAAAACACGCACAAAAACAAAAACACACACACACAAAAACAAACACACAAACAAAAACAAAAACAAAAACACACGCAAAAAACAAAAAACACACACACACACAAAAACACACACACACAAAAACAAAAAACACACACACACAGAAAAACAAAAACACACACAAAAACAAAAACACACACACCCACAAAAGCACACACACCCACAAAAACATAAACACACACAAAACAAAAACATACGCACAAAAACAAAAACACACACAAAAACAAAAAGACACACAAAAACAAAAAACACACACACAGAAAAACAAAAACACACACAAAAACAAAAGCTCAAACACACACACAAAAACAAAAACACACACAAAAACAAATACACACACAAAAACAAAAAACACACACACAAAAACAAAAACACAAAAAAACAAAAACACACACACAGAAAAACAAACACACACACAAAAACAAATACACACACAAAATGAAAAAACACAAACACACACAAAAACACACACACAAAAACAAACACACACACAAAAACAAACACACACATACAAAAACAAAAACACACACAGAAACAAAAAACACACACACACAAAAACAAACACACACACAAAACAAAAACACACGCAAAAAACAAAAAACACACACAAAAACAAAAGCTCAAACACACACACAAAAACAAAAACACACACACAGAAAAACAAAAACACACACAAAAACAAAAGCTCAAACACACACACACACAAAAAGAAAAAACACAAACACACACAAAAACATACACACACACAAAAACAAAAACACAGCACACAGAAAAACAAAAACACACACAAAAACAAAAACACACACACACAAAAAAACAAAAACAAACACAAAAACACACACACAAAAACAAAACCCCCCACACACACTCAAAAACAAAAACACACACAAAAACAAAAACACAAAAATAAACAAAAACAAAAACACACGCAAAAAACAAAAAACACACACACACACAAAACCACACACACAGAAAAACAAAAACACACACAAAAACAAAAACACACACACCCACAAAAGCACACACACCCACAAAAATAATAAACACACAAAAACTAAAACATACGCACAAAAACAAAAACACACACAAAAACAAAAAGACACACAAAAACAAAAAACACACACACAGAAAAACAAAAACACACACAAAAACAAAAACACACACGCACAGAAAAACTAAAACACACACAAAAACAAAAGCTCAAACACACACACAAAAACAAAAACACGCACAAAAACAAATACACACACAAAATGAAAAAACACAAACACACACAAAAACACACACACAAAAACAAACACACACACAAAACAAAAACACACACAAAAACAAACACACACACAAAAACAAAAACACACACACAGAAAAACAAAAACACACACAAAAACAAAAGCTCAAACACACACACACACAAAAAAACAAAAACAAACACAAAAACAAACACACACACAAAAACAAAAACACACACACAGAAAAACAAAAACACGCACAGAAACAAAAACACACACAAAAACAAAAACACACACACAGAAAAACGAAAACACACACGAAAACAAAAAAACACATAAAAACTAAAACACACACAAAAACAAAAAACACACACACACAAAAACAAACAGACATACACAAAAACAAAACACACACACACAGAAAAACAAAAACACACACAAAAACAAACACACACACACACAAAAAAACAAAAACAAACACAAAAACACACACACAAAAACAAAACCCCCCACACACACTCAAAAACAAAAACACACACAAAAACAAAAACACAAAAATAAACAAAAACAAAAACACACGCAAAAAACAAAAAACACACACACACACAAAACCACACACACAGAAAAACAAAAACACACACAAAAACAAAAACACACACACCCACAAAAGCACACACACCCACAAAAATAATAAACACACAAAAACTAAAACATACGCACAAAAACAAAAACACACACAAAAACAAAAAGACACACAAAAACAAAAAACACACACACAGAAAAACAAAAACACACACAAAAACAAAAACACACACGCACAGAAAAACTAAAACACACACAAAAACAAAAGCTCAAACACACACACAAAAACAAAAACACGCACAAAAACAAATACACACACAAAAACAAAAAACACACACACAAAAACAAAAACACACAAAAACAAAAACACACACACACAGAAAAACAAACACACACACAAAAACAAATACACACACAAAATGAAAAAACACAAACACACACAAAAACACACACACAAAAACAAACACACACACAAAACAAAAACACACACAAAAACAAACACACGCACAAAAACAAACACACACACACAAAAACACACACACAAAACCAAACACACACACAAAACAAAAACACACACAAAAACAAACACACGCACAAAAACAAACACACACACACAAAAACTAAAACACACACAAAAACAAAAACAAACGCACAAAAAGAAAAACACACACAAAAACAAAAAACACACACACAGAAAAACAAAAACACACACAAAAACAAATACACACACAAAAACAAAAAACACACACACAAAAACACACAAAAACAAAAACACACACACAGAAAAACAAACACACACACAAAAACAAATACACACACAAAATGAAAAAACACAAACACACACAAAAACACACACACAAAAACAAACACACACACAAAACAAAAACACACACAAAAACAAACACACGCACAAAAACAAACACACACACACAAAAACTAAAACACACACAGAAACAAAAAACACACACACAGAAAAACAAAAACACACACAAAAACAAACACACACACAAAACAAAAACACACGCAAAAAACAAAAAACACACACAAAAACAAAAGCTCGAACACACACAGAAAAACAAAAACACACACAAAAACAAAAACACACACACAAAAACAAAACACACAAAAACAAAAAACACACACACACAGAAAAACGAAAACATTCACAAAAAAAAACACACCCACAAAAACATAAACACACACAAAAACAAAAACAAACGCACAAAAAGAAAAACACACACAAAAACAAAAAACACACACACAGAAAAACAAAAACATACACAAAAACAAAAACACATACGCACAGAAAAACAAAAAACACACACACACAGAAAAACGAAAACATTCACAAAAAAAAACACACCCACAAAAACATAAACACACACAAAAACAAAAAACACACACACACACAAAAACACAAAAACAAAAAACACACACACACAGAAAAACAAAAACACACACAAAAACAAAAGCACACACAAAAACATACACACACACAAAAACAAAAACACAGCACACAGAAAAACGAAAACACACAAGAAAACAAAAAAACACACAAAAACTAAAACACACACAAAAACAAACACGCAAAAACAAAAACACACACACAAAAACAAAAACACTCACACACACTCAAAAACAAAAACACACACAAAAACAAAAGCTCAAACACACACACACAAAAACAAAAACACACACAAAAACATAAACACACACAAAAACACACACACAAAAACACACACACACAAAAACAAACACACACACACAAAAACAAAAACACACACAGAAACAAAAAACACACACACAGAAAAACAAAAACACACACAAAAACAAAAGTTCAAACACACACACACACAAAAACAAAAACACACACAAAAACAAACACACACACACAGAAAAACGAAAACACACACGAAAACAAAAAAGCACACAAAAACTAAAACACACACAAAAACAAAAACACAGACAAAAACAAAAGCTCAAACACACACAAAAACAAAAACAAACACAAAAACAAACACACACACAAAAACAAAAACACACACACACAAAAACAAAAGCTCAAACACACACAAAAACAAAAACAAACACACAAAACAAACACACACACAAAAACAAATACACACACAAAAACAAAAAACACACACACAGAAAAACAAAAACACACAAAAACAAAAAACACACACACACACAAAAACATAAACACACACAAAAACAAAAACATACGCACAAAAACAAAAACACACACAAAAACAAAAAACATACACACACAAAAACAAAAAACACACACACACACAAAAACATAATCTCACACAAAAACAAAAACACACACACAAAAACAAATACACACACAAAAACAAAAAACACACACACAGAAAAACAAAAACACACAAAAACAAAAAACACACACACACACAAAAACATAAACACACACAAAAACAAAAACATACGCACAAAAACAAAAACACACACAAAAACAAAAAACATACACACACAAAAACAAAAAACACACACACACACAAAAACATAATCTCACACAAAAACAAAAACATACGCACAAAAACAAACAGACACACACACAAGAACAAAAACACACAAAAACAAAAAACACACACACACACAAAAACATAAACACACACAAAAACAAAAACATACGCACAAAAACAAAAACACACACAAAAACAAAAAACATACACACAGAAAAACAAAAACACACACAATAACAAAAGCTCAAAGACGCACACACAAAACAAACACACACACAAAAACAAATACACACACAAAAACAAAAAACACACACACAGAAAAACAAAAACACACACAAAAACAAAAACACACACAAAAACAAAAACACAGTACACAGAAAAACGAAAACACAGCCGAGATAAACACTTTTTTCCAAAATTAATGTTTGACAAGAAATAGTACATTTTCATGCAAGACGCTCTGAAAACCAACTGTACATTTCTCAAAATGCTTAACGAGGAAATCACTTTCTTTCCAAAACGAATGTTTGGGGAAAAATAGGAAATTTAAATTAAGGTGCTCTGAAACCAAATGGCAAATTATTGAAAATGCTTAACTCGCCGAGAAAATCACTTTTTTTCCAAAATGAATGTTTGGCACAAACTAGCTACTTTAAATGCAAACTGCTCTGAACCGAAATGGAAAATTACTCAAAGTAACTCGCCGAGATATTCACTTTTTTCCAAAACAAATTGTTAGCACAAAATAGTAACTTTAGATGCAAGCTGCTCTGAAACCAAACGGAAAATTTCTCATAATGGTTAACTCGCCGAGATAATCACTTTTTTTCCTAAATCAATGATTGCCAAAAAATAGTTAATTGTGAAGATCGATGCTCTGAAACAAACCGGCCAATTCCTGAAAATGCACAGCACACTCAGAAGATCACTTTTTTCCGCAAAATGAATGTTTGGGAAAAAATAGCAATTATAGCAAACAATAGCAAATTGAGATGCAAGCTGCTCTGAAACCAAATGTCAAATTATTAAAAATGTTTACCCAGCCGAGATAATTACTTTTTTCCAAATTTAATGTTTGACAAGAAATAGTACATTTTCATGCAAGACGCTCTGAAAACCAACTGTACATTGCTCAAAATGCTTAACGAGGAAATCAATTTCTTTCCAAAACGAATGTTTGGCGAAAAATTGCTAATTTAAATGCAAGCTGCTCTGAAAGTTAATGGCAATTATTGAAAATGCTAACTCTCCGAGATAATGACTTGTTTTCCAAACTGAATGAGTGGCAAGAAATAGTACATTTACATGGAAGACGCTCTGACCCCAACCGGAACATTACTCAAAACGCTTGACTCGCCGAGATAATCACTTTTTTTTCCCCAAACGAATGTTTGGGTAAAAATAGCAAATTTAAATTAAGCTGCTCTGAAACCAAATGGCAAATTATTGAAACTGCTTAACTCGCCGAGATCATCACTTTTTTTCCAAACTGAATGTTTGGCAAGAAATAGTACATTTTCATGCAAGCCGCTCTGAAATCAACCGGTAAATTATTCAAAATGCTTAACTCGCCGAGAAGATCACTTTTTTCCAAAATGAATGTTTGGCACAAACTAGCTACTTTAGATGCAAACTGCTCTGAACCGAAATGGAAAAATACTCAAAATGGTTCATTCGCCGAGATAATAACTTTTTTCCCAAAATGAATATTAGGCATTAAATTGTTAATTTTGATGCAAGCTGACCCCATAAGGAAAATTACTCAAAATAACTCGCCGAGATAATCACTTTTTTCCAAAACGAATTGTTAGCACAAAATAGTAACTTTAGATGCAAGCTGCTCTGAAAACAAACGGAAAATTTCTCAAAATGGTTAACTCGCCGAGATAATCACTTTTTTTCCTAAATCAATGATTGCCAAAAAATAGTTAATTGTGAAGATCGATGCTCTGAAACAAACCGGCCAATTCCTGAAAATGCACAGCACACTCAGAAGATCACTTTTTTCCGCAAAATGATTGTTTGGGAAAAAATAGCAATTATAGCAAACAATAGCAAATTGAGATGCAAGCTGCTCTGAAACCAAATGTCAAATTATTAAAAATGTTTACCCAGCCGAGATAATTACTTTTTTCCAAATTTAATGTTTGACAAGAAATAGTACATTTTCATGCAAACCGCTCTGAAATCAACCTGTAAATTACTCAAAATGCTTAACTCGCCGAGAAAATCACCTTTTTTCCAAAATGAATGTTTGGCACAAACTAGCTACTTTAGATGCAAACTGCTCTGAACCGAAATGGAAAATTACTCAAAATTGTTCATTCGCCGAGATAATCACTTTTTCCCCAAAATGAATATTAGGCATTAAATTGTTAATTTTGATGCAAGCTGACCCCATAAGGAAAATTACTCAAAATAACTCGCCGAGATAATCACGTTTTTCCAAAACGAATTGTTAGCACAAAATAGTAACTTTAGATGCAAGCTGCTCTGAAAACAAACGGAAAATTTCTCAAAATGGTTAACTCGCCGAGATAATCACTTTTTTTCCTAAATCAATGATTGCCAAAAAATAGTTAATTGTGAAGATCGATGCTCTGAAACAAACCGGCCAATTCCTGAAAATGCACAGCACACTCAGAAGATCACTTTTTTCCGCAAAATGAATGTTTGGGAAAAAATAGCAATTATAGCAAACAATAGCAAATTGAGATGCAAGCTGCTCTGAAACCAAATGTCAAATGATTAAAAATGTTTACCCAGCCGAGATAATCACTTTTTTCCAAAATTAATGTCTGACAAGACATGCAAGACGCTCTGAAAACCAACTGTACATTGCTCAAAATGCTTAACGAGGAAATCAATTTCTTTCCAAAACGAATGTTTGGCGAAAAATTGCTAATTTAAATGCAAGCTGCTCTGAAACTTAATGGCAATTATTGAAAATGCTAACTCTCCGAGATAATGACTTGTTTTCCAAACTGAATGAGTGGCAAGAAATAGTACATTTACATGGAAGACGCTCTGACCCCAACCGGAACATTACTCATAATGCTTGACTCGCCGAGATAATCACTTTTTTTTCCCCAAACGAATGTTTGGGTAAAAATAGCAAATTTAAATTAAGCTGCTCTGAAACCAAATGGCAAATTATTAAAAATGTTTACCCAGCCGAGATAATCACTTTTTTCAAAAATTTAATGTTTGACAAGAAATAGTACATTTTCATGCAAGACGCTCTGAAACCCAACTGTACATTGCTCAAAATGCTTAACAATGTTTGGCGAAAAATTGCTAATATCTCGCCGAGATAATCACTTTTTTTTCCCCAAACGAATGTTTGGGTAAAAATAGCAAATTTAAATTAAGCTGCTCTGAAACCAAATGGCAAATTATTGAAACTGCTTAACTCGCCGAGATCATCACTTTTTTTCCAAACTGAATGTTTGGCAAGAAATAGTACATTTTCATGCAAACCGCTCTGAAATGAACCTGTAAATTACTCAAAATGCTCAACTCGCCGAGAAAATCACCTTTTTTCCAAAATGAATGTTTGGCACAAACTAGCTACTTTAGATGCAAACTGCTCTGAACCGAAATGGAAAATTACTCAAAATGGTTCATTCGCCGAGATAATCACTTTTTCCCCAAAATGAATATTAGGCATTAAATTGTTAATTTTGATGCAAGCTGACCCCATAAGGAAAATTACTCAAAATAACTCGCCGAGATAATCACTTTTTCCCAAAACGAATTGTTAGCACAAAGTAGTAACTTTAAATGCAAGCTGCTCTGAAAACAAACGGAAAATTTCTCATAATGGTTAACTCGCCGAGATAATCATTTTTTTTTCCTAAATCAATGATTGCCAAAAAATAGTTAATTGTGAAGATCGAAGCTCTGAAACAAACCGGCCAATTCCTGAAAATGCACAGCACACTCCGAAGATCACTTTTTTCCGTAATGAATGTTTGGGAAAAAATAGCAATTATAGCAAACAATAGCAAATTGAGATGCAAGCTGCTCTGAAACCAAACGCCAAATTATTAAAAATGTTTACCCAGCCGAGATAATCACTTTTTTCCAAAATTAATGTTTGACAAGAAATAGTACATTTTCATGCAAGACGTTCTGAAAACCAACTGTACATTTCTTCCAAAATGAATGTTTGGCACAAACTAGCTACTTTAGATGCAAACTGCTCTGAACCGAAATGGAAAATTACTCAAAATGGTTCATTCGCCGAGATAATCACTTTTTCCCCAAAATGAATATTAGGCATTAAATTTTTAATTTTGATGCATGCTGCTCTGACCCCTTAAGGAAAATTACTCAAAATAACTTGCCGAGATAATCACTTTTTTCCAAAACAAATTGTTAGCACAAAATAGTAACTTTAGATGCAAGCTGCTCTGAAACCAAACGGAAAATTTCTCATAATGGTTAACTCGCCGAGATAATCACTTTTTTTCCTAAATCAATGATTGCCAAAAAATAGTTAATTGTGAAGATCGATGCTCTGAAACAAACCGGCCAATTCCTGAAAATGCACAGCACACTCAGAAGATCACTTTTTTCCGCAAAATGAATGTTTGGGAAAAAATAGCAATTATAGCAAACAATAGCAAATTGAGATGCAAGCTGCTCTGAAACCAAATGTCAAATTATTAAAAATGTTTACCCAGCCGAGATAATTACTTTTTTCCAAATTTAATGTTTGACAAGAAATAGTACATTTTCATGCAAGACGCTCTGAAAACCAACTGTACATTGCTCAAAATGCTTAACGAGGAAATCAATTTCTTTCCAAAACGAATGTTTGGCGAAAAATTGCTAATTTAAATGCAAGCTGCTCTGAAAGTTAATGGCAATTATTGAAAATGCTAACTCTCCGAGATAATGACTTGTTTTCCAAACTGAATGAGTGGCAAGAAATAGTACATTTACATGGAAGACGCTCTGACCCCAACCGGAACATTACTCAAAATGCTTTACTCGCCGAGATAATCACTTTTTTTTCCCCAAACGTATGTTTGGGTAAAAATAGCAAATTTAAATTAAGCTGCTCTGAAACCAAATGGCAAATTATTGAAACTGCTTAACTCGCCGAGATCATCACTTTTTTTCCAAACTGAATGTTTGGCAAGAAATAGTACATTTTCATGCAAGCCGCTCTGAAATCAACCGGTAAATTACTCAAAATGCTTAACTCGCCGAGAAGATCACTTTTTTCCAAAATGAATGTTTGGCACAAACTAGCTACTTTAGATGCAAACTGCTCTGAACCGAAATGGAAAAATACTCAAAATGGTTCATTCGCCGAGATAATAACTTTTTTCCCAAAATGAATATTAGGCATTAAATTGTTAATTTTGATGCAAGCTGACCCCATAAGGAAAATTACTCAAAATAACTCGCCGAGATAATCACTTTTTTCCAAAACGAATTGTTAGCACAAAATAGTAACTTTAGATGCAAGCTGCTCTGAAAACAAACGGAAAATTTCTCAAAATGGTTAACTCGCCGAGATAATCACTTTTTTTCCTAAATCAATGATTGCCAAAAAATAGTTAATTGTGAAGATCGATGCTCTGAAACAAACCGGCCAATTCCTGAAAATGCACAGCACACTCAGAAGATCACTTTTTTCCGCAAAATGATTGTTTGGGAAAAAATAGCAATTATAGCAAATTGAGATGCAAGCTGCTCTGAAACCAAATGCCAAATTATTAAAAATGTTTACCCAGCCGAGATAATCAATTTTTTCCAAAATTAATGTTTGACAAGAAATAGTACATTTTCATGCAAGACGTTCTGAAAACCAACTGTACATTTCTTCCAAAATGAATGTTTGGCACAAACTAGCTACTTTAGATGCAAACTGCTCTGAACCGAAATGGAAAATTACTCAAAATGGTTCATTCGCCGAGATAATCACTTTTTTTCAAAACGAATTGTTAGCACAAAATGCAAGCTGCTCTGAAAACAAACGGAAAATTTCTCAAAATGGTTAACTCGCCGAGATAATCACTTTTTTTTCTTAAATCAATGATTCCCAAAAAATAGTTAATTGTGAAGATCGATGCTCTGAAACAAACCGGCCAATTCCTGAAAATGCACAGCACACTCAGCATACCACTTTTTTTCGCAAAATGATTGTTTGGGAAAAAATAGCAATTATAGCAAACAATAGCAAATTAAGATGCAAGCTGCTCTGAAACCAAATGTCAAATTATAAAAAATGTTTACCCAGTCGAGATAATCACTTTTTTCCAAAATTAATGTCTGACAAGAAGTAGTACATTTTCATGCAAGACGCTCTGAAAACCAACTGTACATTGCTCAAAATGCTTAACGAGGAAATCAATTTATTTCCAAAACGAATGTTTGGCGAAAAATTGCTAATTTAAATGCAAGCTGCTCTGAAACTTAATGGCAATTATTGAAAATGCTAACTCTCCGAGATAATGACTTGTTTTCCAAAATGAATGAGTGGCAAGAAATTGTACATTTACATGGAAGACGCTCTGACCCCAACCGGAACATTACTCAAAACGCTTGACTCGCCGAGATAATCACTTTTTTTTCCCCAAACGAATGTTTGGGTAAAAATAGCAAATTTAAATTAAGCTGCTCTGAAACCAAATGGCAAATTATTGAAACTGCTTAACTCGCCAAGATCATCACTTTTTTTCCAAACTGAATGTGTGGCAAGAAATAGTACATTTTCATGCAAGCCGCTCTGAAATCAACCGGTAAATTACTCAAAATGCTTAACTCGCCGAGAAGATCACTTTTTTTCCAAAATGAATGTTTGGCACAAACTAGCTACTTTAGATGCAAACTGCGCTGAACCGAAATGGAAAAATACTCAAAATGGTTCATTCGCCGAGATAATCACTTTTTCCCCAAAATGAATATTAGGCATTAAATTGTTAATTTTGATGCAAGCTGACCCCATAAGGAAAATTACTCAAAATAACTCGCCGAGATATTCACTTTTTTCCAAAACAAATTGTTAGCACAAAATAGTAACTTTAGATGCAAGCTGCTCTGAAAACAAACGGAAAATTTCTCAAAATGGTTAACTCGCCGAGATAATCACTTTTTTTCCTAAATCAATGATTGCCAAAAAATAGTTAATTGTGAAGATCGATGCTCTGAAACAAACCGGCCAATTCCTGAAAATGCACAGCACACTCAGAAGATCACTTTTTTTCCGCAAAATGAATGTTTGGGAAAAAATAGCAATTATAGCAAACAATAGCAAATTGAGATGCAAGCTGCTCTGAAACCAAATGTCAAATTATTAAAAATGTTTACCCAGCCGAGATAATCACTTTTTTCCAAAATTAATGTCTGACAAGAAATAGTACATTTTCATGCAAGACGCTCTGAAAACCAACTGTACATTTCTCAAAATGCTTAACGAGGAAATCACTTTCTTTCCAAAACGACTGTTTGGCAAAAAATAGCTAATTTAAATTAAGCTGCTCTGAAACCAAATGGCAATATTTGAAAAGGCTTAACTCGCCGAGATAATGACTTGTTTTCGAAACTGAATGAGTGGCAAGAAATAGTACATTTACATGGAAGACGCTCTGACCCCAACCGGAAAATTACTCAAAATGCTTGACTCGCCGAGATAATCAATTTCTTTCCAAAACGAATGTTTGGGAAAAAATAGGAAATTTAAATTAAGCTGCTCTGAAACCAAATGGCAAATTATTGAAACTGCTTAACTCGCCAAGATCATCACTTTTTTTCCAAACTGAATGTGTGGCAAGAAATAGTACATTTTCATGCAAGCCGCTCTGAAATCAACCGGTAAATTACTCAAAATGCTTAACTCGCCGAGAAGATCACTTTTTTTCCAAAATGAATGTTTGGCACAAACTAGCTACTTTAGATGCAAACTGCGCTGAACCGAAATGGAAAAATACTCAAAATGGTTCATTCGCCGAGATAATCACTTTTTCCCCAAAATGAATATTAGGCATTAAATTGTTAATTTTGATGCAAGCTGACCCCATAAGGAAAATTACTCAAAATAACTCGCCGAGATATTCACTTTTTTCCAAAACAAATTGTTAGCACAAAATAGTAACTTTAGATGCAAGCTGCTCTGAAAACAAACGGAAAATTTCTCAAAATGGTTAACTCGCCGAGATAATCACTTTTTTTCCTAAATCAATGATTGCCAAAAAATAGTTAATTGTGAAGATCGATGCTCTGAAACAAACCGGCCAATTCCTGAAAATGCACAGCACACTCAGAAGATCACTTTTTTTCCGCAAAATGAATGTTTGGGAAAAAATAGCAATTATAGCAAACAATAGCAAATTGAGATGCAAGCTGCTCTGAAACCAAATGTCAAATTATTAAAAATGTTTACCCAGCCGAGATAATCACTTTTTTCCAAAATTAATGTCTGACAAGAAATAGTACATTTTCAAGCAAGACGCTCTGAAAACCAACTGTACATTTCTCAAAATGCTTAACGAGGAAATCACTTTCTTTCCAAAACGACTGTTTGGCAAAAAATAGCTAATTTAAATTAAGCTGCTCTGAAACCAAATGGCAATATTTGAAAAGGCTTAACTCGCCGAGATAATGACTTGTTTTCGAAACTGAATGAGTGGCAAGAAATAGTACATTTACATGGAAGACGCTCTGACCCCAACCGGAAAATTACTCAAAATGCTTGACTCGCCGAGATAATCAATTTCTTTCCAAAACGAATGTTTGGGAAAAAATAGGAAATTTAAATTAAGCTGCTCTGAAACCAAATGGCAAATTATTGAAAATGCTTAACTCGCCGAGATCATCACTTTTTTTTCAAAATGAATGTGTGGCAAGAAATAGTACATTTTCATGCAAGACGCTCTGAAATCAACCGGTAAATTACTCAAAATGCTTAACTCGCCGAGAAAATCACTTTTTTCCAAAATGAATGTTTGGCACAAACTAGCTACTTTAAATGCAAACTGCTCTGAACCGAAATGGAAAATTACTCAACATTGTTCATTCGCCGAGATAATCACTTTTTCCCCAAAATGAATATTAGGCATTAAATTGTTAATTTTGATGCAAGCTGACCGCATAAGGAAAATTACTCAAAATAACTCGCCGAGATAATCACTTTTTTCCAAACCGAATTGTTAGCACAAAATAGTAACTTTAGATGCAAGCTGCTCTGAAAACAAACGGAAAATTTCTCAAAATGGTTAACTCGCCGAGATAATCACTTTTTTTTCTAAATCAATGATTGCCAAAAAATAGTTAATTGTGAAGATCGATGCTCTGAAACAAACCGGCCAATTCCTGAAAATGCACAGCACACTCAGAAGATCACTTTTTTCCGCAAAATGATTGTTTGGGAAAAAATAGCAATTATAGCAAACAATAGCAAATTGAGATGCAAGCTGCTCTGAAACCAAATGTCAAATTATTAAAAATGTTTACCCAGCCGAGATAATTACTTTTTTCCAAATTTAATGTTTGACAAGAAATAGTACATTTTCATGCAAGACGCTCTGAAAACCAACTGTACATTGGTCAAAATGCTTAACGAGGAAATCAATTTCTTTCCAAAACGAATGTTTGGCGAAAAATTGCTAATTTAAATGCAAGCTGCTCTGAAACCAAATGGCAAATTATTGAAACTGCTTAACTCGCCGAGAAAATCACCTTTTTTCCAAAATGAATGTTTGGCACAAACTAGCTACTTTAGATGCAAACTGCTCTGAACCGAAATGGAAAATTACTCAAAATGGTTCATTCGCCGAGATAATCACTTTTTCCCCAAAATGAATATTAGGCATTAAATTGTTAATTTTGATGCAAGCTGACCCCATAAGGAAAATTACTCAAAATAACTCGCCGAGATAATCACTTTTTCCCAAAACGAATTGTTAGCACAAAATAGTAACTTTAGATGCAAGCTGCTCTGAAAACAAACGGAAAATTTCTCATAATGGTTAACTCGCCGAGATAATCATTTTTTTCCCCTTAATCAATGATTGCCAAAAAATAGTTAATTGTGAAGATCGATGCTCTGAAGCAAACCGGCCAATTCCTGAAAATGCACAGCATACTCCGAAGATCACTTTTTTCCGCAAAATGAATGTTTGGGAAAAAATAGCAATTATAGCAAATTGAGATGCAAGCTGCTCTGAAACCAAATGCCAAATTATTTAAAATGTTTACCCAGCCGAGATAATCAATTTTTTCCAAAATTAATGTTTGACAAGAAATAGTACATTTTCATGCAAGACGTTCTGAAAACCAACTGTACATTTCTTCCAAAATGAATGTTTGGCACAAACTAGCTACTTTAGATGCAAACTGCTCTGAACCGAAATGGAAAATTACTCAAAATGGTTCATTCGCCGAGATAATCACTTTTTCCCCAAAATGAATATTAGGCATTAAATTGTTAATTTTGATGCAAGCTGCTCTGACCCCCATAAGGAAAATTACTCAAAATAACTTGCCGAGATAATCACTTTTTTCCAAAACGAATTGTTAGCACAAAATGCAAGCTGCTCTGAAAACAAACGGAAAATTTCTCAAAATGGTTAACTCGCCGAGATAATCACTTTTTTTTCTTAAATCAATGATTGCCAAAAAATAGTTAATTGTGAAGATCGATGCTCTGAAACAAACCGGCCAATTCCTGAAAATGCACAGCACACTCAGCATACCACTTTTTTTCGCAAAATGATTGTTTGGGAAAAAATAGCAATTATAGCAAACAATAGCAAATTAAGATGCAAGCTGCTCTGAAACCAAATGTCAAATTATTGTCGAGATAATCACTTTTTTCCAAAATTAATGTCTGACAAGAAGTAGTACATTTTCATGCAAGACGCTCTGAAAACCAACTGTACATTGCTCAAAATGCTTAACGAGGAAATCAATTTATTTCCAAAACGAATGTTTGGCGAAAAATTGCTAATTTAAATGCAAGCTGCTCTGAAACTTAATGGCAATTATTGAAAATGCTAACTCTCCGAGATAATGACTTGTTTTCCAAAATGAATGAGTGGCAAGAAATTGTACATTTACATGGAAGACGCTCTGACCCCAACCGGAACATTACTCAAAACGCTTGACTCGCCGAGATAATCACTTTTTTTTCCCCAAACGAATGTTTGGGTAAAAATAGCAAATTTAAATTAAGCTGCTCTGAAACCAAATGGCAAATTATTGAAACTGCTTAACTCGCCAAGATCATCACTTTTTTTCCAAACTGAATGTGTGGCAAGAAATAGTACATTTTCATGCAAGCCGCTCTGAAATCAACCGGTAAATTACTCAAAATGCTTAACTCGCCGAGAAGATCACTTTTTTTCCAAAATGAATGTTTGGCACAAACTAGCTACTTTAGATGCAAACTGCGCTGAACCGAAATGGAAAAATACTCAAAATGGTTCATTCGCCGAGATAATCACTTTTTCCCCAAAATGAATATTAGGCATTAAATTGTTAATTTTGATGCAAGCTGACCCCATAAGGAAAATTACTCAAAATAACTCGCCGAGATATTCACTTTTTTCCAAAACAAATTGTTAGCACAAAATAGTAACTTTAGATGCAAGCTGCTCTGAAAACAAACGGAAAATTTCTCAAAATGGTTAACTCGCCGAGATAATCACTTTTTTTCCTAAATCAATGATTGCCAAAAAATAGTTAATTGTGAAGATCGATGCTCTGAAACAAACCGGCCAATTCCTGAAAATGCACAGCACACTCAGAAGATCACTTTTTTTCCGCAAAATGAATGTTTGGGAAAAAATAGCAATTATAGCAAACAATAGCAAATTGAGATGCAAGCTGCTCTGAAACCAAATGTCAAATTATTAAAAATGTTTACCCAGCCGAGATAATCACTTTTTTCCAAAATTAATGTCTGACAAGAAATAGTACATTTTCATGCAAGACGCTCTGAAAACCAACTGTACATTTCTCAAAATGCTTAACGAGGAAATCACTTTCTTTCCAAAACGACTGTTTGGCAAAAAATAGCTAATTTAAATTAAGCTGCTCTGAAACCAAATGGCAATATTTGAAAAGGCTTAACTCGCCGAGATAATGACTTGTTTTCGAAACTGAATGAGTGGCAAGAAATAGTACATTTACATGGAAGACGCTCTGACCCCAACCGGAAAATTACTCAAAATGCTTGACTCGCCGAGATAATCAATTTCTTTCCAAAACGAATGTTTGGGAAAAAATAGGAAATTTAAATTAAGCTGCTCTGAAACCAAATGGCAAATTATTGAAAATGCTTAACTCGCCGAGATCATCACTTTTTTTTCAAAATGAATGTGTGGCAAGAAATAGTACATTTTCATGCAAGACGCTCTGAAATCAACCGGTAAATTACTCAAAATGCTTAACTCGCCGAGAAAATCACTTTTTTCCAAAATGAATGTTTGGCACAAACTAGCTACTTTAAATGCAAACTGCTCTGAACCGAAATGGAAAATTACTCAACATTGTTCATTCGCCGAGATAATCACTTTTTCCCCAAAATGAATATTAGGCATTAAATTGTTAATTTTGATGCATGCTGACCGCATAAGGAAAATTACTCAAAATAACTCGCCGAGATAATCACTTTTTTTCCTAAATCAATGATTGCCAAAAAATAGTTAATTGTGAAGATCGATGCTCTGAAACAAACCGGCCAATTCCTGAAAATGCACAGCACACTCAGAAGATCACTTTGTTTCCGCAAAATGAATGTTTGGGAAAAAATAGCAATTATAGCAAACAATAGCAAATTGAGATGCAAGCTGCTCTGAAACCAAATGTCAAATTATTAAAAATGTTTACCCAGCCGAGATAATCACTTTTTTCCAAAATTAATGTCTGACAAGAAATAGTACATTTTCATGCAAGACGCTCTGAAAACCAACTGTACATTTCTCAAAATGCTTAACGAGGAAATCACTTTCTTTCCAAAACGACTGTTTGGCAAAAAATAGCTAATTTAAATTAAGCTGCTCTGAAACCAAATGGCAATATTTGAAAAGGCTTAACTCGCCGAGATAATGACTTGTTTTCGAAACTGAATGAGTGGCAAGAAATAGTACATTTACATGGAAGACGCTCTGACCCCAACCGGAAAATTACTCAAAATGCTTGACTCGCCGAGATAATCAATTTCTTTCCAAAACGAATGTTTGGGAAAAAATAGGAAATTTAAATTAAGCTGCTCTGAAACCAAATGGCAAATTATTGAAAATGCTTAACTCGCCGAGATCATCACTTTTTTTTCAAAATGAATGTGTGGCAAGAAATAGTACATTTTCATGCAAGACGCTCTGAAATCAACCGGTAAATTACTCAAAATGCTTAACTCGCCGAGAAAATCACTTTTTTCCAAAATGAATGTTTGGCACAAACTAGCTACTTTAAATGCAAACTGCTCTGAACCGAAATGGAAAATTACTCAACATTGTTCATTCGCCGAGATAATCACTTTTTCCCCAAAATGAATATTAGGCATTAAATTGTTAATTTTGATGCATGCTGACCGCATAAGGAAAATTACTCAAAATAACTCGCCGAGATAATCACTTTTTTTCCTAAATCAATGATTGCCAAAAAATAGTTAATTGTGAAGATCGATGCTCTGAAACAAACCGGCCAATTCCTGAAAATGCACAGCACACTCAGAAGATCACTTTTTTCCGCAAAATGATTGTTTGGGAAAAAATAGCAATTATAGCAAACAATAGCAAATTGAGATGCAAGCTGCTCTGAAACCAAATGTCAAATTATTAAAAATGTTTACCCAGCCGAGATAATTACTTTTTTCCAAATTTAATGTTTGACAAGAAATAGTACATTTTCATGCAAACCGCTCTGAAATCAACCTGTAAATTACTCAAAATGCTTAACTCGCCGAGAAAATCACCTTTTTTCCAAAATGAATGTTTGGCACAAACTAGCTACTTTAGATGCAAACTGCTCTGAACCGAAATGGAAAATTACTCAAAATTGTTCATTCGCCGAGATAATCACTTTTTCCCCAAAATGAATATTAGGCATTAAATTGTTAATTTTGATGCAAGCTGACCCCATAAGGAAAATTACTCAAAATAACTCGCCGAGATAATCACGTTTTTCCAAAACGAATTGTTAGCACAAAATAGTAACTTTAGATGCAAGCTGCTCAGAAAACAAACGGAAAATTTCTCAAAATGGTTAACTCGCCGAGATAATCACTTTTTTTCCTAAATCAATGATTGCCAAAAAATAGTTAATTGTGAAGATCGATGCTCTGAAACAAACCGGCCAATGCCTGAAAATGCACAGCACACTCAGAAGATCACTTTTTTCCGCAAAATGAATGTTTGGGAAAAAATAGCAATTATAGCAAACAATAGCAAATTGAGATGCAAGCTGCTCTGAAACCAAATGTCAAATTATTAAAAATGTTTACCCAGCCGAGATAATCACTTTTTTCCAAAATTAATGTCTGACAAGACATGCAAGACGCTCTGAAAACCAACTGTACATTGCTCAAAATGCTTAACGAGGAAATCAATTTCTTTCCAAAACGAATGTTTGGCGAAAAATTGCTAATTTAAATGCAAGCTGCTCTGAAACTTAATGGCAATTATTGAAAATGCTAACTCTCCGAGATAATGACTTGTTTTCCAAACTGAATGAGTGGCAAGAAATAGTACATTTACATGGAAGACGCTCTGACCCCAACCGGTAAATTACTCAAAATGCTTAACTCGCCGAGAAAATCACTTTTTTCCAAAATGAATGTTTGGCACAAACTAGCTACTTTAAATGCAAACTGCTCTGAACCGAAATGGAAAATTACTCAACATTGTTCATTCGCCGAGATAATCACTTTTTCCCCAAAATGAATATTAGGCATTAAATTGTTAATTTTGATGCAAGCTGACCCCATAAGGAAAATTACTCAAAGTAACTCGCCGAGATATTCACTTTTTTCCAAAACAAATTGTTAGCACAAAATAGTAACTTTAGATGCAAGCTGCTCTGAAACCAAACGGAAAATTTCTCATAATGGTTAACTCGCCGAGATAATCACTTTTTTTCCTAAATCAATGATTGCCAAAAAATAGTTAATTGTGAAGATCGATGCTCTGAAACAAACCGGCCAATTCCTGAAAATGCACAGCACACTCAGAAGATCACTTTTTTCCGCAAAATGAATGTTTGGGAAAAAATAGCAATTATAGCAAACAATAGCAAATTGAGACGCAAGCTGCTCTGAAACCAAATGTCAAATTATTAAAAATGTTTACGCAGCCGAGATAATTACTTTTTTCCAAATTTAAGGTTTGACAAGAAATAGTACATTTTCATGCAAGACGCTCTGAAAACCAACTGTACATTGCTCAAAATGCTTAACGAGGAAATCAATTTCTTTCCAAAACGAATGTTTGGCGAAAAATTGCTAATTTAAATGCAAGCTGCTCTGAAACCAAATGGCAAATTATTGAAACTGCTTAACTCGCCGAGATCATCACTTTTTTTCCAAACTGAATGTTTGGCAAGAAATAGTACATTTTCATGCAAACCGCTCTGAAATCAACCTGTAAATTACTCAAAATGCTTAACTCGCCGAGAAAATCACCTTTTTTCCAAAATGAATGTTTGGCACAAACTAGCTACTTTAGATGCAAACTGCTCTGAACCGAAATGGAAAATTACTCAAAATAACTTGCCGAGATAATCACTTTTTTCCAAAACGAATTGTTAGCACAAAATGCAAGCTGCTCTGAAAACAAACGGAAAATTTCTCAAAATGGTTAACTCGCCGAGATAATCACTTTTTTCCAAAACAAATTGTTAGCACAAAATAGTAACTTTAGATGCAAGCTGCTCTGAAAACAAACGGAAAATTTCTCAAAATGGTTAACTCGCCGAGATAATCACTTTTTTTCCTAAATCAATGATTGCCAAAAAATAGTTAATTGTGAAGATCGATGCTCTGAAACAAACCGGCCAATTCCTGAAAATGCACAGCACACTCAGAAGATCACTTTTTTTCCGCAAAATGAATGTTTGGGAAAAAATAGCAATTATAGCAAACAATAGCAAATTGAGATGCAAGCTGCTCTGAAACCAAATGTCAAATTATTAAAAATGTTTACCCAGCCGAGATAATCACTTTTTTCCAAAATTAATGTCTGACAAGAAATAGTACATTTTCATGCAAGACGCTCTGAAAACCAACTGTACATTTCTCAAAATGCTTAACGAGGAAATCAATTTATTTCCAAAACGAATGTTTGGCGAAAAATTGCTAATTTAAATGCAAGCTGCTCTGAAACTTAATGGCAATTATTGAAAATGCTAACTCTCCGAGATAATGACTTGTTTTCCAAAATGAATGAGTGGCAAGAAATTGTACATTTACATGGAAGACGCTCTGACCCCAACCGGAACATTACTCAAAACGCTTGACTCGCCGAGAAAATCACTTTTTTCCAAAATGAATGTTTGGCACAAACTAGCTACTTTAAATGCAAACTGCTCTGAACCGAAATGGAAAATTACTCAACATTGTTCATTCGCCGAGATAATCACTTTTTCCCCAAAATGAATATTAGGCATTAAATTGTTAATTTTGATGCAAGCTGACCCCATAAGGAAAATTACTCAAAATAACTCGCCGAGATATTCACTTTTTTCCAAAACAAATTGTTAGCACAAAATAGTAACTTTAGATGCAAGCTGCTCTGAAAACAAACGGAAAATTTCTCAAAATGGTTAACTCGCCGAGATAATCACTTTTTTTCCTAAATCAATGATTGCCAAAAAATAGTTAATTGTGAAGATCGATGCTCTGAAACAAACCGGCCAATTCCTGAAAATGCACAGCACACTCAGAAGATCACTTTTTTTCCGCAAAATGAATGTTTGGGAAAAAATAGCAATTATAGCAAACAATAGCAAATTGAGATGCAAGCTGCTCTGAAACCAAATGTCAAATTATTAAAAATGTTTACCCAGCCGAGATAATCACTTTTTTCCAAAATTAATGTCTGACAAGAAATAGTACATTTTCATGCAAGACGCTCTGAAAACCAACTGTACATTTCTCAAAATGCTTAACGAGGAAATCACTTTCTTTCCAAAACGACTGTTTGGCAAAAAATAGCTAATTTAAATTAAGCTGCTCTGAAACCAAATGGCAATATTTGAAAAGGCTTAACTCGCCGAGATAATGACTTGTTTTCGAAACTGAATGAGTGGCAAGAAATAGTACATTTACATGGAAGACGCTCTGACCCCAACCGGAAAATTACTCAAAATGCTTGACTCGCCGAGATAATCAATTTCTTTCCAAAACGAATGTTTGGGAAAAAATAGGAAATTTAAATTAAGCTGCTCTGAAACCAAATGGCAAATTATTGAAAATGCTTAACTCGCCGAGATCATCACTTTTTTTTCAAAATGAATGTGTGGCAAGAAATAGTACATTTTCATGCAAGACGCTCTGAAATCAACCGGTAAATTACTCAAAATGCTTAACTCGCCGAGAAAATCACTTTTTTCCAAAATGAATGTTTGGCACAAACTAGCTACTTTAAATGCAAACTGCTCTGAACCGAAATGGAAAATTACTCAACATTGTTCATTCGCCGAGATAATCACTTTTTCCCCAAAATGAATATTAGGCATTAAATTGTTAATTTTGATGCATGCTGACCGCATAAGGAAAATTACTCAAAATAACTCGCCGAGATAATCACTTTTTTCCAAACCGAATTGTTAGCACAAAATAGTAACTTTAGATGCAAGCTGCTCTGAAAACAAACGGAAAATTTCTCAAAATGGTTAACTCGCCGAGATAATCACTTTTTTTCCTAAATCAATGATTGCCAAAAAATAGTTAATTGTGAAGATCGATGCTCTGAAACAAACCGGCCAATTCCTGAAAATGCACAGCACACTCAGAAGATCACTTTTTTCCGCAAAATGATTGTTTGGGAAAAAATAGCAATTATAGCAAACAATAGCAAATTGAGATGCAAGCTGCTCTGAAACCAAATGTCAAATTATTAAAAATGTTTACCCAGCCGAGATAATTACTTTTTTCCAAATTTAATGTTTGACAAGAAATAGTACAATTTCATGCAAACCGTTCTGAAATCAACCTGTAAATTACTCAAAATGCTTAACTCGCCGAGAAAATCACCTTTTTTCCAAAATGAATGTTTGGCACAAACTAGCTACTTTAGATGCAAACTGCTCTGAACCGAAATGGAAAATTACTCAAAATTGTTCATTCGCCGAGATAATCACTTTTTCCCCAAAATGAATATTAGGCATTAAATTGTTAATTTTGATGCAAGCTGACCCCATAAGGAAAATTACTCAAAATAACTCGCCGAGATAATCACGTTTTTCCAAAACGAATTGTTAGCACAAAATAGTAACTTTAGATGCAAGCTGCTCTGAAAACAAACGGAAAATTTCTCAAAATGGTTAACTCGCCGAGATAATCACTTTTTTTCCTAAATCAATGATTGCCAAAAAATAGTTAATTGTGAAGATCGATGCTCTGAAACAAACCGGCCAATGCCTGAAAATGCACAGCACACTCAGAAGATCACTTTTTTCCGCAAAATGAATGTTTGGGAAAAAATAGCAATTATAGCAAACAATAGCAAATTGAGATGCAAGCTGCTCTGAAACCAAATGTCAAATTATTAAAAATGTTTACCCAGCCGAGATAATCACTTTTTTCCAAAATTAATGTCTGACAAGACATGCAAGACGCTCTGAAAACCAACTGTACATTGCTCAAAATGCTTAACGAGGAAATCAATTTCTTTCCAAAACGAATGTTTGGCGAAAAATTGCTAATTTAAATGCAAGCTGCTCTGAAACTTAATGGCAATTATTGAAAATGCTAACTCTCCGAGATAATGACTTGTTTTCCAAACTGAATGAGTGGCAAGAAATAGTACATTTACATGGAAGACGCTCTGACCCCAACCGGTAAATTACTCAAAATGTTTAACTCGCCGAGAAAATCACTTTTTTCCAAAATGAATGTTTGGCACAAACTAGCTACTTTAAATGCAAACTGCTCTGAACCGAAATGGAAAATTACTCAACATTGTTCATTCGCCGAGATAATCACTTTTTCCCCAAAATGAATATTAGGCATTAAATTGTTAATTTTGATGCAAGCTGACCCCATAAGGAAAATTACTCAAAGTAACTCGCCGAGATATTCACTTTTTTCCAAAACAAATTGTTAGCACAAAATAGTAACTTTAGATGCAAGCTGCTCTGAAACCAAACGGAAAATTTCTCATAATGGTTAACTCGCCGAGATAATCACTTTTTTTCCTAAATCAATGATTGCCAAAAAATAGTTAATTGTGAAGATCGATGCTCTGAAACAAACCGGCCAATTCCTGAAAATGCACAGCACACTCAGAAGATCACTTTTTTCCGCAAAATGAATGTTTGGGAAAAAATAGCAATTATAGCAAACAATAGCAAATTGAGACGCAAGCTGCTCTGAAACCAAATGTCAAATTATTAAAAATGTTTACGCAGCCGAGATAATTACTTTTTTCCAAATTTAAGGTTTGACAAGAAATAGTACATTTTCATGCAAGACGCTCTGAAAACCAACTGTACATTGCTCAAAATGCTTAACGAGGAAATCAATTTATTTCCAAAACGAATGTTTGGCGAAAAATTGCTAATTTAAATGCAAGCTGCTCTGAAACTTAATGGCAATTATTGAAAATGCTAACTCTCCGAGATAATGACTTGTTTTCCAAAATGAATGAGTGGCAAGAAATTGTACATTTACATGGAAGACGCTCTGACCCCAACCGGAACATTACTCAAAACGCTTGACTCGCCGAGATAATCACTTTTTTTTCCCCAAACGAATGATTGGGTAAAAATAGCAAATTTAAATTAAGCTGCTCTGAAACCAAATGGCAAATTATTGAAACTGCTTAACTCGCCAAGATCATCACTTTTTTTCCAAACTGAATGTGTGGCAAGAAATAGTACATTTTCATGCAAGCCGCTCTGAAATCAACCGGTAAATTACTCAAAATGCTTAACTCGCCGAGAAGATCACTTTTTTTCCAAAATGAATGTTTGGCACAAACTAGCTACTTTAGATGCAAACTGCGCTGAACCGAAATGGAAAAATACTCAAAATGGTTCATTCGCCGAGATAATCACTTTTTCCCCAAAATGAATATTAGGCATTAAATTGTTAATTTTGATGCAAGCTGACCCCATAAGGAAAATTACTCAAAATAACTCGCCGAGATATTCACTTTTTTCCAAAACAAATTGTTAGCACAAAATAGTAACTTTAGATGCAAGCTGCTCTGAAAACAAACGGAAAATTTCTCAAAATGGTTAACTCGCCGAGATAATCACTTTTTTTCCTAAATCAATGATTGCCAAAAAATAGTTAATTGTGAAGATCGATGCTCTGAAACAAACCGGCCAATTCCTGAAAATGCACAGCACACTCAGAAGATCACTTTTTTTCCGCAAAATGAATGTTTGGGAAAAAATAGCAATTATAGCAAACAATAGCAAATTGAGATGCAAGCTGCTCTGAAACCAAATGTCAAATTATTAAAAATGTTTACCCAGCCGAGATAATCACTTTTTTCCAAAATTAATGTCTGACAAGAAATAGTACATTTTCATGCAAGACGCTCTGAAAACCAACTGTACATTTCTCAAAATGCTTAACGAGGAAATCACTTTCTTTCCAAAACGACTGTTTGGCAAAAAATAGCTAATTTAAATTAAGCTGCTCTGAAACCAAATGGCAATATTTGAAAAGGCTTAACTCGCCGAGATAATGACTTGTTTTCGAAACTGAATGAGTGGCAAGAAATAGTACATTTACATGGAAGACGCTCTGACCCCAACCGGAAAATTACTCAAAATGCTTGACTCGCCGAGATAATCAATTTCTTTCCAAAACGAATGTTTGGGAAAAAATAGGAAATTTAAATTAAGCTGCTCTGAAACCAAATGGCAAATTATTGAAAATGCTTAACTCGCCGAGATCATCACTTTTTTTTCAAAATGAATGTGTGGCAAGAAATAGTACATTTTCATGCAAGACGCTCTGAAATCAACCGGTAAATTACTCAAAATGCTTAACTCGCCGAGAAAATCACTTTTTTCCAAAATGAATGTTTGGCACAAACTAGCTACTTTAAATGCAAACTGCTCTGAACCGAAATGGAAAATTACTCAACATTGTTCATTCGCCGAGATAATCACTTTTTCCCCAAAATGAATATTAGGCATTAAATTGTTAATTTTGATGCAAGCTGACCGCATAAGGAAAATTACTCAAAATAACTCGCCGAGATAATCACTTTTTTCCAAACCGAATTGTTAGCACAAAATAGTAACTTTAGATGCAAGCTGCTCTGAAAACAAACGGAAAATTTCTCAAAATGGTTAACTCGCCGAGATAATCACTTTTTTTCCTAAATCAATGATTGCCAAAAAATAGTTAATTGTGAAGATCGATGCTCTGAAACAAACCGGCCAATTCCTGAAAATGCACAGCACACTCAGATGATCACTTTTTTCCGCAAAATGATTGTTTGGGAAAAAATAGCAATTATAGCAAACAATAGCAAATTGAGATGCAAGCTGCTCTGAAACCAAATGTCAAATTATTAAAAATGTTTACCCAGCCGAGATAATTACTTTTTTCCAAATTTAATGTTTGACAAGAAATAGTACATTTTCATGCAAACCGCTCTGAAATCAACCTGTAAATTACTCAAAATGCTTAACTCGCCGAGAAAATCACCTTTTTTCCAAAATGAATGTTTGGCACAAACTAGCTACTTTAGATGCAAACTGCTCTGAACCGAAATGGAAAATTACTCAAAATTGTTCATTCGCCGAGATAATCACTTTTTCCCCAAAATGAATATTAGGCATTAAATTGTTAATTTTGATGCAAGCTGACCCCATAAGGAAAATTACTCAAAATAACTCGCCGAGATAATCACGTTTTTCCAAAACGAATTGTTAGCACAAAATAGTAACTTTAGATGCAAGCTGCTCTGAAAACAAATGGAAAATTTCTCAAAATGGTTAACTCGCCGAGATAATCACTTTTTTTCCTAAATCAATGATTGCCAAAAAATAATTAATTGTGAAGATCGATGCTCTGAAACAAACCGGCCAATGCCTGAAAATGCACAGCACACTCAGAAGATCACTTTTTTCCGCAAAATGAATGTTTGGGAAAAAATAGCAATTATAGCAAACAATAGCAAATTGAGATGCAAGCTGCTCTGAAACCAAATGTCAAATTATTAAAAATGTTTACCCAGCCGAGATAATCACTTTTTTCCAAAATTAATGTCTGACAAGACATGCAAGACGCTCTGAAAACCAACTGTACATTGCTCAAAATGCTTAACGAGGAAATCAATTTATTTCCAAAACGAATGTTTGGCGAAAAATTGCTAATTTAAACGCAAGCTGCTCTGAAACTTAATGGCAATTATTGAAAATGCTAACTCTCCGAGATAATGACTTGTTTTCCAAACTGAATGAGTGGCAAGAAATAGTACATTTACATGGAAGACGCTCTGACCCCAACCGGTAAATTACTCAAAATGCTTAACTCGCCGAGAAAATCACTTTTTTCCAAAATGAATGTTTGGCACAAACTAGCTACTTTAAATGCAAACTGCTCTGAACCGAAATGGAAAATTACTCAACATTGTTCATTCGCCGAGATAATCACTTTTTCCCCAAAATGAATATTAGGCATTAAATTGTTAATTTTGATGCAAGCTGACCCCATAAGGAAAATTACTCAAAGTAACTCGCCGAGATATTCACTTTTTTCCAAAACAAATTGTTAGCACAAAACTTTAGATGCAAGCTGCTCTGAAACCAAACGGAAAATTTCTCATAATGGTTAACTCGCCGAGATAATCACTTTTTTTCCTAAATCAATGATTGCCAAAAAATAGTTAATTGTGAAGATCGATGCTCTGAAACAAACCGGCCAATTCCTGAAAATGCACAGCACACTCAGAAGATCACTTTTTTCCGCAAAATGAATGTTTGGGAAAAAATAGCAATTATAGCAAACAATAGCAAATTGAGACGCAAGCTGCTCTGAAACCAAATGTCAAATTATTAAAAATGTTTACGCAGCCGAGATAATTACTTTTTTCCAAATTTAAGGTTTGACAAGAAATAGTACATTTTCATGCAAGACGCTCTGAAAACCAACTGTACATTGCTCAAAATGCTTAACGAGGAAATCAATTTCTTTCCAAAACGAATGTTTGGCGAAAAATTGCTAATTTAAATGCAAGCTGCTCTGAAACCAAATGGCAAATTATTGAAACTGCTTAACTCGCCGAGATCATCACTTTTTTTCCAAACTGAATGTTTGGCAAGAAATAGTACATTTTCATGCAAACCGCTCTGAAATCAACCTGTAAATTACTCAAAATGCTTAACTCGCCGAGAAAATCACCTTTTTTCCAAAATGAATGTTTGGCACAAACTAGCTACTTTAGATGCAAACTGCTCTGAACCGAAATGGAAAATTACTCAAAATAACTTGCCGAGATAATCACTTTTTTCCAAAACGAATTGTTAGCACAAAATGCAAGCTGCTCTGAAAACAAACGGAAAATTTCTCAAAATGGTTAACTCGCCGAGATAATCATTTTTTTTCCCTTAATCAATGATTGCCAAAAAATAGTTAATTGTGAAGATCGATGCTCTGAAGCAAACCGGCCAATTCCTGAAAATGCACAGCACACTCCGAAGATCACTTTTTTCCGCAAAATGAATGTTTGGGAAAAAATAGCAATTATAGCAAATTGAGATGCAAGCTGCTCTGAAACCAAATGCCAAATTATTAAAAATGTTTACCCAGCCGAGATAATCAATTTTTTCCAAAATTAATGTTTGACAAGAAATAGTACATTTTCATGCAAGACGTTCTGAAAACCAACTGTACATTTCTTCCAAAATGAATGTTTGGCACAAACTAGCTACTTTAGATGCAAACTGCTCTGAACCGAAATGGAAAATTACTCAAAATGGTTCATTCGCCGAGATAATCACTTTTTCCCCAAAATGAATATTAGGCATTAAATTGTTAATTTTGATGCAAGCTGACCCCATAAGGAAAATTACTCAAAATAACTCGCCGAGATAATCACTTTTTCCCAAAACGAATTGTTAGCACAAAATAGTAATTTAGATGCAAGCTGCTCTGAAAACAAACGGAAAATTTCTCATAATGGTTAACTCGCCGAGATAATCATTTTTTTTCCCTTAATCAATGATTGCCAAAAAATAGTTAATTGTGAAGATCGATGCTCTGAAGCAAACCGGCCAATTCCTGAAAATGCACAGCATACTCCGAAGATCACTTTTTTCCGCAAAATGAATGTTTGGGAAAAAATAGCAATTATAGCAAATTGAGATGCAAGCTGCTCTGAAACCAAATGCCAAATTATTAAAAATGTTTACCCAGCCGAGATAATCAATTTTTTCCAAAATTAATGTTTGACAAGAAATAGTACATTTTCATGCAAGACGTTCTGAAAACCAACTGTACATTTCTTCCAAAATGAATGTTTGGCACAAACTAGCTACTTTAGATGCAAACTGCTCTGAACCGAAATGGAAAATTACTCAAAATGGTTCATTCGCCGAGATAATCACTTTTTCCCCAAAATGAATATTAGGCATTAAATTGTTAATTTTGATGCAAGCTGCTCTGACCCCCATAAGGAAAATTACTCAAAATAACTTGCCGAGATAATCACTTTTTTCCAAAACGAATTGTTAGCACAAAATGCAAGCTGCTCTGAAAACAAACGGAAAATTTCTCAAAATGGTTAACTCGCCGAGATAATCACTTTTTTTTCTTAAATCAATGATTGCCAAAAAATAGTTAATTGTGAAGATCGATGCTCTGAAACAAACCGGCCAATTCCTGAAAATGCACAGCACACTCAGCATACCACTTTTTTTCGCAAAATGATTGTTTGGGAAAAAATAGCAATTATAGCAAACAATAGCAAATTAAGATGCAAGCTGCTCTGAAACCAAATGTCAAATTATAAAAAATGTTTACCCAGTCGAGATAATCACTTTTTTCCAAAATTAATGTCTGACAAGAAGTAGTACATTTTCATGCAAGACGCTCTGAAAACCAACTGTACATTGCTCAAAATGCTTAACGAGGAAATCAATTTATTTCCAAAACGAATGTTTGGCGAAAAATTGCTAATTTAAATGCAAGCTGCTCTGAAACTTAATGGCAATTATTGAAAATGCTAACTCTCCGAGATAATGACTTGTTTTCCAAAATGAATGAGTGGCAAGAAATTGTACATTTACATGGAAGACGCTCTGACCCCAACCGGAACATTACTCAAAACGCTTGACTCGCCGAGATAATCACTTTTTATTCCCCAAACGAATGTTTGGGTAAAAATAGCAAATTTAAATTAAGCTGCTCTGAAACCAAATGGCAAATTATTGAAACTGCTTAACTCGCCAAGATCATCACTTTTTTTCCAAACTGAATGTGTGGCAAGAAATAGTACATTTTCATGCAAGCCGCTCTGAAATCAACCGGTAAATTACTCAAAATGCTTAACTCGCCGAGAAGATCACTTTTTTTCCAAAATGAATGTTTGGCACAAACTAGCTACTTTAGATGCAAACTGCGCTGAACCGAAATGGAAAAATACTCAAAATGGTTCATTCGCCGAGATAATCACTTTTTCCCCAAAATGAATATTAGGCATTAAATTGTTAATTTTGATGCAAGCTGACCCCCATAAGGAAAATTACTCAAAATAACTCGCCGAGATATTCACTTTTTTCCAAAACAAATTGTTAGCACAAAATAGTAACTTTAGATGCAAGCTGCTCTGAAAACAAACGGAAAATTTCTCAAAATGGTTAACTCGCCGAGATAATCACTTTTTTTCCTAAATCAATGATTGCCAAAAAATAGTTAATTGTGAAGATCGATGCTCTGAAACAAACCGGCCAATTCCTGAAAATGCACAGCACACTCAGAAGATCACTTTTTTTCCGCAAAATGAATGTTTGGGAAAAAATAGCAATTATAGCAAACAATAGCAAATTGAGATGCAAGCTGCTCTGAAACCAAATGTCAAATTATTAAAAATGTTTACCCAGCCGAGATAATCACTTTTTTCCAAAATTAATGTCTGACAAGAAATAGTACATTTTCATGCAAGACGCTCTGAAAACCAACTGTACATTTCTCAAAATGCTTAACGAGGAAATCACTTTCTTTCCAAAACGACTGTTTGGCAAAAAATAGCTAATTTAAATTAAGCTGCTCTGAAACCAAATGGCAATATTTGAAAAGGCTTAACTCGCCGAGATAATGACTTGTTTTCGAAACTGAATGAGTGGCAAGAAATAGTACATTTACATGGAAGACGCTCTGACCCCAACCGGAAAATTACTCAAAATGCTTGACTCGCCGAGATAATCAATTTCTTTCCAAAACGAATGTTTGGGAAAAAATAGGAAATTTAAATTAAGCTGCTCTGAAACCAAATGGCAAATTATTGAAAATGCTTAACTCGCCGAGATCATCACTTTTTTTTCAAAATGAATGTGTGGCAAGAAATAGTACATTTTCATGCAAGACGCTCTGAAATCAACCGGTAAATTACTCAAAATGCTTAACTCGCCGAGAAAATCACTTTTTTCCAAAATGAATGTTTGGCACAAACTAGCTACTTTAAATGCAAACTGCTCTGAACCGAAATGGAAAATTACTCAACATTGTTCATTCGCCGAGATAATCACTTTTTCCCCAAAATGAATATTAGGCATTAAATTGTTAATTTTGATGCATGCTGACCGCATAAGGAAAATTACTCAAAATAACTCGCCGAGATAATCACTTTTTTCCAAACCGAATTGTTAGCACAAAATAGTAACTTTAGATGCAAGCTGCTCTGAAAACAAACGGAAAATTTCTCAAAATGGTTAACTCGCCGAGATAATCACTTTTTTTCCTAAATCAATGATTGCCAAAAAATAGTTAATTGTGAAGATCGATGCTCTGAAACAAACCGGCCAATTCCTGAAAATGCACAGCACACTCAGAAGATCACTTTTTTCCGCAAAATGATTGTTTGGGAAAAAATAGCAATTATAGCAAACAATAGCAAATTGAGATGCAAGCTGCTCTGAAACCAAATGTCAAATTATTAAAAATGTTTACCCAGCCGAGATAATTACTTTTTTCCAAATTTAATGTTTGACAAGAAATAGTACAATTTCATGCAAACCGTTCTGAAATCAACCTGTAAATTACTCAAAATGCTTAACTCGCCGAGAAAATCACCTTTTTTCCAAAATGAATGTTTGGCACAAACTAGCTACTTTAGATGCAAACTGCTCTGAACCGAAATGGAAAATTACTCAAAATTGTTCATTCGCCGAGATAATCACTTTTTCCCCAAAATGAATATTAGGCATTAAATTGTTAATTTTGATGCAAGCTGACCCCATAAGGAAAATTACTCAAAATAACTCGCCGAGATAATCACGTTTTTCCAAAACGAATTGTTAGCACAAAATAGTAACTTTAGATGCAAGCTGCTCTGAAAACAAACGGAAAATTTCTCAAAATGGTTAACTCGCCGAGATAATCACTTTTTTTCCTAAATCAATGATTGCCAAAAAATAGTTAATTGTGAAGATCGATGCTCTGAAACAAACCGGCCAATGCCTGAAAATGCACAGCACACTCAGAAGATCACTTTTTTCCGCAAAATGAATGTTTGGGAAAAAATAGCAATTATAGCAAACAATAGCAAATTGAGATGCAAGCTGCTCTGAAACCAAATGTCAAATTATTAAAAATGTTTACCCAGCCGAGATAATCACTTTTTTCCAAAATTAATGTCTGACAAGACATGCAAGACGCTCTGAAAACCAACTGTACATTGCTCAAAATGCTTAACGAGGAAATCAATTTCTTTCCAAAACGAATGTTTGGCGAAAAATTGCTAATTTAAATGCAAGCTGCTCTGAAACTTAATGGCAATTATTGAAAATGCTAACTCTCCGAGATAATGACTTGTTTTCCAAACTGAATGAGTGGCAAGAAATAGTACATTTACATGGAAGACGCTCTGACCCCAACCGGTAAATTACTCAAAATGTTTAACTCGCCGAGAAAATCACTTTTTTCCAAAATGAATGTTTGGCACAAACTAGCTACTTTAAATGCAAACTGCTCTGAACCGAAATGGAAAATTACTCAACATTGTTCATTCGCCGAGATAATCACTTTTTCCCCAAAATGAATATTAGGCATTAAATTGTTAATTTTGATGCAAGCTGACCCCATAAGGAAAATTACTCAAAGTAACTCGCCGAGATATTCACTTTTTTCCAAAACAAATTGTTAGCACAAAATAGTAACTTTAGATGCAAGCTGCTCTGAAACCAAACGGAAAATTTCTCATAATGGTTAACTCGCCGAGATAATCACTTTTTTTCCTAAATCAATGATTGCCAAAAAATAGTTAATTGTGAAGATCGATGCTCTGAAACAAACCGGCCAATTCCTGAAAATGCACAGCACACTCAGAAGATCACTTTTTTCCGCAAAATGAATGTTTGGGAAAAAATAGCAATTATAGCAAACAATAGCAAATTGAGACGCAAGCTGCTCTGAAACCAAATGTCAAATTATTAAAAATGTTTACGCAGCCGAGATAATTACTTTTTTCCAAATTTAAGGTTTGACAAGAAATAGTACATTTTCATGCAAGACGCTCTGAAAACCAACTGTACATTGCTCAAAATGCTTAACGAGGAAATCAATTTATTTCCAAAACGAATGTTTGGCGAAAAATTGCTAATTTAAATGCAAGCTGCTCTGAAACTTAATGGCAATTATTGAAAATGCTAACTCTCCGAGATAATGACTTGTTTTCCAAAATGAATGAGTGGCAAGAAATTGTACATTTACATGGAAGACGCTCTGACCCCAACCGGAACATTACTCAAAACGCTTGACTCGCCGAGATAATCACTTTTTTTTCCCCAAACGAATGATTGGGTAAAAATAGCAAATTTAAATTAAGCTGCTCTGAAACCAAATGGCAAATTATTGAAACTGCTTAACTCGCCAAGATCATCACTTTTTTTCCAAACTGAATGTGTGGCAAGAAATAGTACATTTTCATGCAAGCCGCTCTGAAATCAACCGGTAAATTACTCAAAATGCTTAACTCGCCGAGAAGATCACTTTTTTTCCAAAATGAATGTTTGGCACAAACTAGCTACTTTAGATGCAAACTGCGCTGAACCGAAATGGAAAAATACTCAAAATGGTTCATTCGCCGAGATAATCACTTTTTCCCCAAAATGAATATTAGGCATTAAATTGTTAATTTTGATGCAAGCTGACCCCATAAGGAAAATTACTCAAAATAACTCGCCGAGATATTCACTTTTTTCCAAAACAAATTGTTAGCACAAAATAGTAACTTTAGATGCAAGCTGCTCTGAAAACAAACGGAAAATTTCTCAAAATGGTTAACTCGCCGAGATAATCACTTTTTTTCCTAAATCAATGATTGCCAAAAAATAGTTAATTGTGAAGATCGATGCTCTGAAACAAACCGGCCAATTCCTGAAAATGCACAGCACACTCAGAAGATCACTTTTTTTCCGCAAAATGAATGTTTGGGAAAAAATAGCAATTATAGCAAACAATAGCAAATTGAGATGCAAGCTGCTCTGAAACCAAATGTCAAATTATTAAAAATGTTTACCCAGCCGAGATAATCACTTTTTTCCAAAATTAATGTCTGACAAGAAATAGTACATTTTCATGCAAGACGCTCTGAAAACCAACTGTACATTTCTCAAAATGCTTAACGAGGAAATCACTTTCTTTCCAAAACGACTGTTTGGCAAAAAATAGCTAATTTAAATTAAGCTGCTCTGAAACCAAATGGCAATATTTGAAAAGGCTTAACTCGCCGAGATAATGACTTGTTTTCGAAACTGAATGAGTGGCAAGAAATAGTACATTTACATGGAAGACGCTCTGACCCCAACCGGAAAATTACTCAAAATGCTTGACTCGCCGAGATAATCAATTTCTTTCCAAAACGAATGTTTGGGAAAAAATAGGAAATTTAAATTAAGCTGCTCTGAAACCAAATGGCAAATTATTGAAAATGCTTAACTCGCCGAGATCATCACTTTTTTTTCAAAATGAATGTGTGGCAAGAAATAGTACATTTTCATGCAAGACGCTCTGAAATCAACCGGTAAATTACTCAAAATGCTTAACTCGCCGAGAAAATCACTTTTTTCCAAAATGAATGTTTGGCACAAACTAGCTACTTTAAATGCAAACTGCTCTGAACCGAAATGGAAAATTACTCAACATTGTTCATTCGCCGAGATAATCACTTTTTCCCCAAAATGAATATTAGGCATTAAATTGTTAATTTTGATGCAAGCTGACCGCATAAGGAAAATTACTCAAAATAACTCGCCGAGATAATCACTTTTTTCCAAACCGAATTGTTAGCACAAAATAGTAACTTTAGATGCAAGCTGCTCTGAAAACAAACGGAAAATTTCTCAAAATGGTTAACTCGCCGAGATAATCACTTTTTTTCCTAAATCAATGATTGCCAAAAAATAGTTAATTGTGAAGATCGATGCTCTGAAACAAACCGGCCAATTCCTGAAAATGCACAGCACACTCAGATGATCACTTTTTTCCGCAAAATGATTGTTTGGGAAAAAATAGCAATTATAGCAAACAATAGCAAATTGAGATGCAAGCTGCTCTGAAACCAAATGTCAAATTATTAAAAATGTTTACCCAGCCGAGATAATTACTTTTTTCCAAATTTAATGTTTGACAAGAAATAGTACATTTTCATGCAAACCGCTCTGAAATCAACCTGTAAATTACTCAAAATGCTTAACTCGCCGAGAAAATCACCTTTTTTCCAAAATGAATGTTTGGCACAAACTAGCTACTTTAGATGCAAACTGCTCTGAACCGAAATGGAAAATTACTCAAAATTGTTCATTCGCCGAGATAATCACTTTTTCCCCAAAATGAATATTAGGCATTAAATTGTTAATTTTGATGCAAGCTGACCCCATAAGGAAAATTACTCAAAATAACTCGCCGAGATAATCACGTTTTTCCAAAACGAATTGTTAGCACAAAATAGTAACTTTAGATGCAAGCTGCTCTGAAAACAAATGGAAAATTTCTCAAAATGGTTAACTCGCCGAGATAATCACTTTTTTTCCTAAATCAATGATTGCCAAAAAATAATTAATTGTGAAGATCGATGCTCTGAAACAAACCGGCCAATGCCTGAAAATGCACAGCACACTCAGAAGATCACTTTTTTCCGCAAAATGAATGTTTGGGAAAAAATAGCAATTATAGCAAACAATAGCAAATTGAGATGCAAGCTGCTCTGAAACCAAATGTCAAATTATTAAAAATGTTTACCCAGCCGAGATAATCACTTTTTTCCAAAATTAATGTCTGACAAGACATGCAAGACGCTCTGAAAACCAACTGTACATTGCTCAAAATGCTTAACGAGGAAATCAATTTATTTCCAAAACGAATGTTTGGCGAAAAATTGCTAATTTAAACGCAAGCTGCTCTGAAACTTAATGGCAATTATTGAAAATGCTAACTCTCCGAGATAATGACTTGTTTTCCAAACTGAATGAGTGGCAAGAAATAGTACATTTACATGGAAGACGCTCTGACCCCAACCGGTAAATTACTCAAAATGCTTAACTCGCCGAGAAAATCACTTTTTTCCAAAATGAATGTTTGGCACAAACTAGCTACTTTAAATGCAAACTGCTCTGAACCGAAATGGAAAATTACTCAACATTGTTCATTCGCCGAGATAATCACTTTTTCCCCAAAATGAATATTAGGCATTAAATTGTTAATTTTGATGCAAGCTGACCCCATAAGGAAAATTACTCAAAGTAACTCGCCGAGATATTCACTTTTTTCCAAAACAAATTGTTAGCACAAAACTTTAGATGCAAGCTGCTCTGAAACCAAACGGAAAATTTCTCATAATGGTTAACTCGCCGAGATAATCACTTTTTTTCCTAAATCAATGATTGCCAAAAAATAGTTAATTGTGAAGATCGATGCTCTGAAACAAACCGGCCAATTCCTGAAAATGCACAGCACACTCAGAAGATCACTTTTTTCCGCAAAATGAATGTTTGGGAAAAAATAGCAATTATAGCAAACAATAGCAAATTGAGACGCAAGCTGCTCTGAAACCAAATGTCAAATTATTAAAAATGTTTACGCAGCCGAGATAATTACTTTTTTCCAAATTTAAGGTTTGACAAGAAATAGTACATTTTCATGCAAGACGCTCTGAAAACCAACTGTACATTGCTCAAAATGCTTAACGAGGAAATCAATTTCTTTCCAAAACGAATGTTTGGCGAAAAATTGCTAATTTAAATGCAAGCTGCTCTGAAACCAAATGGCAAATTATTGAAACTGCTTAACTCGCCGAGATCATCACTTTTTTTCCAAACTGAATGTTTGGCAAGAAATAGTACATTTTCATGCAAACCGCTCTGAAATCAACCTGTAAATTACTCAAAATGCTTAACTCGCCGAGAAAATCACCTTTTTTCCAAAATGAATGTTTGGCACAAACTAGCTACTTTAGATGCAAACTGCTCTGAACCGAAATGGAAAATTACTCAAAATAACTTGCCGAGATAATCACTTTTTTCCAAAACGAATTGTTAGCACAAAATGCAAGCTGCTCTGAAAACAAACGGAAAATTTCTCAAAATGGTTAACTCGCCGAGATAATCATTTTTTTTCCCTTAATCAATGATTGCCAAAAAATAGTTAATTGTGAAGATCGATGCTCTGAAGCAAACCGGCCAATTCCTGAAAATGCACAGCACACTCCGAAGATCACTTTTTTCCGCAAAATGAATGTTTGGGAAAAAATAGCAATTATAGCAAATTGAGATGCAAGCTGCTCTGAAACCAAATGCCAAATTATTAAAAATGTTTACCCAGCCGAGATAATCAATTTTTTCCAAAATTAATGTTTGACAAGAAATAGTACATTTTCATGCAAGACGTTCTGAAAACCAACTGTACATTTCTTCCAAAATGAATGTTTGGCACAAACTAGCTACTTTAGATGCAAACTGCTCTGAACCGAAATGGAAAATTACTCAAAATGGTTCATTCGCCGAGATAATCACTTTTTCCCCAAAATGAATATTAGGCATTAAATTGTTAATTTTGATGCAAGCTGACCCCATAAGGAAAATTACTCAAAATAACTCGCCGAGATAATCACTTTTTCCCAAAACGAATTGTTAGCACAAAATAGTAATTTAGATGCAAGCTGCTCTGAAAACAAACGGAAAATTTCTCATAATGGTTAACTCGCCGAGATAATCATTTTTTTTCCCTTAATCAATGATTGCCAAAAAATAGTTAATTGTGAAGATCGATGCTCTGAAGCAAACCGGCCAATTCCTGAAAATGCACAGCATACTCCGAAGATCACTTTTTTCCGCAAAATGAATGTTTGGGAAAAAATAGCAATTATAGCAAATTGAGATGCAAGCTGCTCTGAAACCAAATGCCAAATTATTAAAAATGTTTACCCAGCCGAGATAATCAATTTTTTCCAAAATTAATGTTTGACAAGAAATAGTACATTTTCATGCAAGACGTTCTGAAAACCAACTGTACATTTCTTCCAAAATGAATGTTTGGCACAAACTAGCTACTTTAGATGCAAACTGCTCTGAACCGAAATGGAAAATTACTCAAAATGGTTCATTCGCCGAGATAATCACTTTTTCCCCAAAATGAATATTAGGCATTAAATTGTTAATTTTGATGCAAGCTGCTCTGACCCCCATAAGGAAAATTACTCAAAATAACTTGCCGAGATAATCACTTTTTTCCAAAACGAATTGTTAGCACAAAATGCAAGCTGCTCTGAAAACAAACGGAAAATTTCTCAAAATGGTTAACTCGCCGAGATAATCACTTTTTTTTCTTAAATCAATGATTGCCAAAAAATAGTTAATTGTGAAGATCGATGCTCTGAAACAAACCGGCCAATTCCTGAAAATGCACAGCACACTCAGCATACCACTTTTTTTCGCAAAATGATTGTTTGGGAAAAAATAGCAATTATAGCAAACAATAGCAAATTAAGATGCAAGCTGCTCTGAAACCAAATGTCAAATTATAAAAAATGTTTACCCAGTCGAGATAATCACTTTTTTCCAAAATTAATGTCTGACAAGAAGTAGTACATTTTCATGCAAGACGCTCTGAAAACCAACTGTACATTGCTCAAAATGCTTAACGAGGAAATCAATTTATTTCCAAAACGAATGTTTGGCGAAAAATTGCTAATTTAAATGCAAGCTGCTCTGAAACTTAATGGCAATTATTGAAAATGCTAACTCTCCGAGATAATGACTTGTTTTCCAAAATGAATGAGTGGCAAGAAATTGTACATTTACATGGAAGACGCTCTGACCCCAACCGGAACATTACTCAAAACGCTTGACTCGCCGAGATAATCACTTTTTATTCCCCAAACGAATGTTTGGGTAAAAATAGCAAATTTAAATTAAGCTGCTCTGAAACCAAATGGCAAATTATTGAAACTGCTTAACTCGCCAAGATCATCACTTTTTTTCCAAACTGAATGTGTGGCAAGAAATAGTACATTTTCATGCAAGCCGCTCTGAAATCAACCGGTAAATTACTCAAAATGCTTAACTCGCCGAGAAGATCACTTTTTTTCCAAAATGAATGTTTGGCACAAACTAGCTACTTTAGATGCAAACTGCGCTGAACCGAAATGGAAAAATACTCAAAATGGTTCATTCGCCGAGATAATCACTTTTTCCCCAAAATGAATATTAGGCATTAAATTGTTAATTTTGATGCAAGCTGACCCCCATAAGGAAAATTACTCAAAATAACTCGCCGAGATATTCACTTTTTTCCAAAACAAATTGTTAGCACAAAATAGTAACTTTAGATGCAAGCTGCTCTGAAAACAAACGGAAAATTTCTCAAAATGGTTAACTCGCCGAGATAATCACTTTTTTTCCTAAATCAATGATTGCCAAAAAATAGTTAATTGTGAAGATCGATGCTCTGAAACAAACCGGCCAATTCCTGAAAATGCACAGCACACTCAGAAGATCACTTTTTTCCGCAAAATGAATGTTTGGGAAAAAATAGCAATTATAGCAAACAATAGCAAATTGAGATGCAAGCTGCTCTGAAACCAAATGTCAAATTATTAAAAATGTTTACCCAGCCGAGATAATCACTTTTTTCCAAAATTAATGTCTGACAAGAAATAGTACATTTTCATGCAAGACGCTCTGAAAACCAACTGTACATTTCTCAAAATGCTTAACGAGGAAATCACTTTCTTTCCAAAACGACTGTTTGGCAAAAAATAGCTAATTTAAATTAAGCTGCTCTGAAACCAAATGGCAATATTTGAAAAGGCTTAACTCGCCGAGATAATGACTTGTTTTCGAAACTGAATGAGTGGCAAGAAATAGTACATTTACATGGAAGACGCTCTGACCCCAACCGGAAAATTACTCAAAATGCTTGACTCGCCGAGATAATCAATTTCTTTCCAAAACGAATGTTTGGGAAAAAATAGGAAATTTAAATTAAGCTGCTCTGAAACCAAATGGCAAATTATTGAAAATGCTTAACTCGCCGAGATCATCACTTTTTTTTCAAAATGAATGTGTGGCAAGAAATAGTACATTTTCATGCAAGACGCTCTGAAATCAACCGGTAAATTACTCAAAATGCTTAACTCGCCGAGAAAATCACTTTTTTCCAAAATGAATGTTTGGCACAAACTAGCTACTTTAAATGCAAACTGCTCTGAACCGAAATGGAAAATTACTCAACATTGTTCATTCGCCGAGATAATCACTTTTTCCCCAAAATGAATATTAGGCATTAAATTGTTAATTTTGATGCATGCTGACCGCATAAGGAAAATTACTCAAAATAACTCGCCGAGATAATCACTTTTTTCCAAACCGAATTGTTAGCACAAAATAGTAACTTTAGATGCAAGCTGCTCTGAAAACAAACGGAAAATTTCTCAAAATGGTTAACTCGCCGAGATAATCACTTTTTTTCCTAAATCAATGATTGCCAAAAAATAGTTAATTGTGAAGATCGATGCTCTGAAACAAACCGGCCAATTCCTGAAAATGCACAGCACACTCAGAAGATCACTTTTTTCCGCAAAATGATTGTTTGGGAAAAAATAGCAATTATAGCAAACAATAGCAAATTGAGATGCAAGCTGCTCTGAAACCAAATGTCAAATTATTAAAAATGTTTACCCAGCCGAGATAATTACTTTTTTCCAAATTTAATGTTTGACAAGAAATAGTACAATTTCATGCAAACCGTTCTGAAATCAACCTGTAAATTACTCAAAATGCTTAACTCGCCGAGAAAATCACCTTTTTTCCAAAATGAATGTTTGGCACAAACTAGCTACTTTAGATGCAAACTGCTCTGAACCGAAATGGAAAATTACTCAAAATTGTTCATTCGCCGAGATAATCACTTTTTCCCCAAAATGAATATTAGGCATTAAATTGTTAATTTTGATGCAAGCTGACCCCATAAGGAAAATTACTCAAAATAACTCGCCGAGATAATCACGTTTTTCCAAAACGAATTGTTAGCACAAAATAGTAACTTTAGATGCAAGCTGCTCTGAAAACAAACGGAAAATTTCTCAAAATGGTTAACTCGCCGAGATAATCACTTTTTTTCCTAAATCAATGATTGCCAAAAAATAGTTAATTGTGAAGATCGATGCTCTGAAACAAACCGGCCAATGCCTGAAAATGCACAGCACACTCAGAAGATCACTTTTTTCCGCAAAATGAATGTTTGGGAAAAAATAGCAATTATAGCAAACAATAGCAAATTGAGATGCAAGCTGCTCTGAAACCAAATGTCAAATTATTAAAAATGTTTACCCAGCCGAGATAATCACTTTTTTCCAAAATTAATGTCTGACAAGACATGCAAGACGCTCTGAAAACCAACTGTACATTGCTCAAAATGCTTAACGAGGAAATCAATTTCTTTCCAAAACGAATGTTTGGCGAAAAATTGCTAATTTAAATGCAAGCTGCTCTGAAACTTAATGGCAATTATTGAAAATGCTAACTCTCCGAGATAATGACTTGTTTTCCAAACTGAATGAGTGGCAAGAAATAGTACATTTACATGGAAGACGCTCTGACCCCAACCGGTAAATTACTCAAAATGTTTAACTCGCCGAGAAAATCACTTTTTTCCAAAATGAATGTTTGGCACAAACTAGCTACTTTAAATGCAAACTGCTCTGAACCGAAATGGAAAATTACTCAACATTGTTCATTCGCCGAGATAATCACTTTTTCCCCAAAATGAATATTAGGCATTAAATTGTTAATTTTGATGCAAGCTGACCCCATAAGGAAAATTACTCAAAGTAACTCGCCGAGATATTCACTTTTTTCCAAAACAAATTGTTAGCACAAAATAGTAACTTTAGATGCAAGCTGCTCTGAAACCAAACGGAAAATTTCTCATAATGGTTAACTCGCCGAGATAATCACTTTTTTTCCTAAATCAATGATTGCCAAAAAATAGTTAATTGTGAAGATCGATGCTCTGAAACAAACCGGCCAATTCCTGAAAATGCACAGCACACTCAGAAGATCACTTTTTTCCGCAAAATGAATGTTTGGGAAAAAATAGCAATTATAGCAAACAATAGCAAATTGAGACGCAAGCTGCTCTGAAACCAAATGTCAAATTATTAAAAATGTTTACGCAGCCGAGATAATTACTTTTTTCCAAATTTAAGGTTTGACAAGAAATAGTACATTTTCATGCAAGACGCTCTGAAAACCAACTGTACATTGCTCAAAATGCTTAACGAGGAAATCAATTTCTTTCCAAAACGAATGTTTGGCGAAAAATTGCTAATTTAAATGCAAGCTGCTCTGAAACTTAATGGCAATTATTGAAAATGCTAACTCTCCGAGATAATGACTTGTTTTCCAAAATGAATGAGTGGCAAGAAATTGTACATTTACATGGAAGACGCTCTGACCCCAACCGGAACATTACTCAAAACGCTTGACTCGCCGAGATAATCACTTTTTTTTCCCCAAACGAATGATTGGGTAAAAATAGCAAATTTAAATTAAGCTGCTCTGAAACCAAATGGCAAATTATTGAAACTGCTTAACTCGCCAAGATCATCACTTTTTTTCCAAACTGAATGTGTGGCAAGAAATAGTACATTTTCATGCAAGCCGCTCTGAAATCAACCGGTAAATTACTCAAAATGCTTAACTCGCCGAGAAGATCACTTTTTTTCCAAAATGAATGTTTGGCACAAACTAGCTACTTTAGATGCAAACTGCGCTGAACCGAAATGGAAAAATACTCAAAATGGTTCATTCGCCGAGATAATCACTTTTTCCCCAAAATGAATATTAGGCATTAAATTGTTAATTTTGATGCAAGCTGACCCCATAAGGAAAATTACTCAAAATAACTCGCCGAGATATTCACTTTTTTCCAAAACAAATTGTTAGCACAAAATAGTAACTTTAGATGCAAGCTGCTCTGAAAACAAACGGAAAATTTCTCAAAATGGTTAACTCGCCGAGATAATCACTTTTTTTCCTAAATCAATGATTGCCAAAAAATAGTTAATTGTGAAGATCGATGCTCTGAAACAAACCGGCCAATTCCTGAAAATGCACAGCACACTCAGAAGATCACTTTTTTTCCGCAAAATGAATGTTTGGGAAAAAATAGCAATTATAGCAAACAATAGCAAATTGAGATGCAAGCTGCTCTGAAACCAAATGTCAAATTATTAAAAATGTTTACCCAGCCGAGATAATCACTTTTTTCCAAAATTAATGTCTGACAAGAAATAGTACATTTTCATGCAAGACGCTCTGAAAACCAACTGTACATTTCTCAAAATGCTTAACGAGGAAATCACTTTCTTTCCAAAACGACTGTTTGGCAAAAAATAGCTAATTTAAATTAAGCTGCTCTGAAACCAAATGGCAATATTTGAAAAGGCTTAACTCGCCGAGATAATGACTTGTTTTCGAAACTGAATGAGTGGCAAGAAATAGTACATTTACATGGAAGACGCTCTGACCCCAACCGGAAAATTACTCAAAATGCTTGACTCGCCGAGATAATCAATTTCTTTCCAAAACGAATGTTTGGGAAAAAATAGGAAATTTAAATTAAGCTGCTCTGAAACCAAATGGCAAATTATTGAAAATGCTTAACTCGCCGAGATCATCACTTTTTTTTCAAAATGAATGTGTGGCAAGAAATAGTACATTTTCATGCAAGACGCTCTGAAATCAACCGGTAAATTACTCAAAATGCTTAACTCGCCGAGAAAATCACTTTTTTCCAAAATGAATGTTTGGCACAAACTAGCTACTTTAAATGCAAACTGCTCTGAACCGAAATGGAAAATTACTCAACATTGTTCATTCGCCGAGATAATCACTTTTTCCCCAAAATGAATATTAGGCATTAAATTGTTAATTTTGATGCAAGCTGACCGCATAAGGAAAATTACTCAAAATAACTCGCCGAGATAATCACTTTTTTCCAAACCGAATTGTTAGCACAAAATAGTAACTTTAGATGCAAGCTGCTCTGAAAACAAACGGAAAATTTCTCAAAATGGTTAACTCGCCGAGATAATCACTTTTTTTCCTAAATCAATGATTGCCAAAAAATAGTTAATTGTGAAGATCGATGCTCTGAAACAAACCGGCCAATTCCTGAAAATGCACAGCACACTCAGAAGATCACTTTTTTCCGCAAAATGATTGTTTGGGAAAAAATAGCAATTATAGCAAACAATAGCAAATTGAGATGCAAGCTGCTCTGAAACCAAATGTCAAATTATTAAAAATGTTTACCCAGCCGAGATAATTACTTTTTTCCAAATTTAATGTTTGACAAGAAATAGTACATTTTCATGCAAACCGCTCTGAAATCAACCTGTAAATTACTCAAAATGCTTAACTCGCCGAGAAAATCACCTTTTTTCCAAAATGAATGTTTGGCACAAACTAGCTACTTTAGATGCAAACTGCTCTGAACCGAAATGGAAAATTACTCAAAATTGTTCATTCGCCGAGATAATCACTTTTTCCCCAAAATGAATATTAGGCATTAAATTGTTAATTTTGATGCAAGCTGACCCCATAAGGAAAATTACTCAAAATAACTCGCCGAGATAATCACGTTTTTCCAAAACGAATTGTTAGCACAAAATAGTAACTTTAGATGCAAGCTGCTCTGAAAACAAATGGAAAATTTCTCAAAATGGTTAACTCGCCGAGATAATCACTTTTTTTCCTAAATCAATGATTGCCAAAAAATAATTAATTGTGAAGATCGATGCTCTGAAACAAACCGGCCAATGCCTGAAAATGCACAGCACACTCAGAAGATCACTTTTTTCCGCAAAATGAATGTTTGGGAAAAAATAGCAATTATAGCAAACAATAGCAAATTGAGATGCAAGCTGCTCTGAAACCAAATGTCAAATTATTAAAAATGTTTACCCAGCCGAGATAATCACTTTTTTCCAAAATTAATGTCTGACAAGACATGCAAGACGCTCTGAAAACCAACTGTACATTGCTCAAAATGCTTAACGAGGAAATCAATTTATTTCCAAAACGAATGTTTGGCGAAAAATTGCTAATTTAAACGCAAGCTGCTCTGAAACTTAATGGCAATTATTGAAAATGCTAACTCTCCGAGATAATGACTTGTTTTCCAAACTGAATGAGTGGCAAGAAATAGTACATTTACATGGAAGACGCTCTGACCCCAACCGGTAAATTACTCAAAATGCTTAACTCGCCGAGAAAATCACTTTTTTCCAAAATGAATGTTTGGCACAAACTAGCTACTTTAAATGCAAACTGCTCTGAACCGAAATGGAAAATTACTCAACATTGTTCATTCGCCGAGATAATCACTTTTTCCCCAAAATGAATATTAGGCATTAAATTGTTAATTTTGATGCAAGCTGACCCCATAAGGAAAATTACTCAAAGTAACTCGCCGAGATATTCACTTTTTTCCAAAACAAATTGTTAGCACAAAACTTTAGATGCAAGCTGCTCTGAAACCAAACGGAAAATTTCTCATAATGGTTAACTCGCCGAGATAATCACTTTTTTTCCTAAATCAATGATTGCCAAAAAATAGTTAATTGTGAAGATCGATGCTCTGAAACAAACCGGCCAATTCCTGAAAATGCACAGCACACTCAGAAGATCACTTTTTTCCGCAAAATGAATGTTTGGGAAAAAATAGCAATTATAGCAAACAATAGCAAATTGAGACGCAAGCTGCTCTGAAACCAAATGTCAAATTATTAAAAATGTTTACGCAGCCGAGATAATTACTTTTTTCCAAATTTAAGGTTTGACAAGAAATAGTACATTTTCATGCAAGACGCTCTGAAAACCAACTGTACATTGCTCAAAATGCTTAACGAGGAAATCAATTTCTTTCCAAAACGAATGTTTGGCGAAAAATTGCTAATTTAAATGCAAGCTGCTCTGAAACCAAATGGCAAATTATTGAAACTGCTTAACTCGCCGAGATCATCACTTTTTTTCCAAACTGAATGTTTGGCAAGAAATAGTACATTTTCATGCAAACCGCTCTGAAATCAACCTGTAAATTACTCAAAATGCTTAACTCGCCGAGAAAATCACCTTTTTTCCAAAATGAATGTTTGGCACAAACTAGCTACTTTAGATGCAAACTGCTCTGAACCGAAATGGAAAATTACTCAAAATAACTTGCCGAGATAATCACTTTTTTCCAAAACGAATTGTTAGCACAAAATGCAAGCTGCTCTGAAAACAAACGGAAAATTTCTCAAAATGGTTAACTCGCCGAGATAATCATTTTTTTTCCCTTAATCAATGATTGCCAAAAAATAGTTAATTGTGAAGATCGATGCTCTGAAGCAAACCGGCCAATTCCTGAAAATGCACAGCACACTCCGAAGATCACTTTTTTCCGCAAAATGAATGTTTGGGAAAAAATAGCAATTATAGCAAATTGAGATGCAAGCTGCTCTGAAACCAAATGCCAAATTATTAAAAATGTTTACCCAGCCGAGATAATCAATTTTTTCCAAAATTAATGTTTGACAAGAAATAGTACATTTTCATGCAAGACGTTCTGAAAACCAACTGTACATTTCTTCCAAAATGAATGTTTGGCACAAACTAGCTACTTTAGATGCAAACTGCTCTGAACCGAAATGGAAAATTACTCAAAATGGTTCATTCGCCGAGATAATCACTTTTTCCCCAAAATGAATATTAGGCATTAAATTGTTAATTTTGATGCAAGCTGACCCCATAAGGAAAATTACTCAAAATAACTCGCCGAGATAATCACTTTTTCCCAAAACGAATTGTTAGCACAAAATAGTAATTTAGATGCAAGCTGCTCTGAAAACAAACGGAAAATTTCTCATAATGGTTAACTCGCCGAGATAATCATTTTTTTTCCCTTAATCAATGATTGCCAAAAAATAGTTAATTGTGAAGATCGATGCTCTGAAGCAAACCGGCCAATTCCTGAAAATGCACAGCATACTCCGAAGATCACTTTTTTCCGCAAAATGAATGTTTGGGAAAAAATAGCAATTATAGCAAATTGAGATGCAAGCTGCTCTGAAACCAAATGCCAAATTATTAAAAATGTTTACCCAGCCGAGATAATCAATTTTTTCCAAAATTAATGTTTGACAAGAAATAGTACATTTTCATGCAAGACGTTCTGAAAACCAACTGTACATTTCTTCCAAAATGAATGTTTGGCACAAACTAGCTACTTTAGATGCAAACTGCTCTGAACCGAAATGGAAAATTACTCAAAATGGTTCATTCGCCGAGATAATCACTTTTTCCCCAAAATGAATATTAGGCATTAAATTGTTAATTTTGATGCAAGCTGCTCTGACCCCCATAAGGAAAATTACTCAAAATAACTTGCCGAGATAATCACTTTTTTCCAAAACGAATTGTTAGCACAAAATGCAAGCTGCTCTGAAAACAAACGGAAAATTTCTCAAAATGGTTAACTCGCCGAGATAATCACTTTTTTTTCTTAAATCAATGATTGCCAAAAAATAGTTAATTGTGAAGATCGATGCTCTGAAACAAACCGGCCAATTCCTGAAAATGCACAGCACACTCAGCATACCACTTTTTTTCGCAAAATGATTGTTTGGGAAAAAATAGCAATTATAGCAAACAATAGCAAATTAAGATGCAAGCTGCTCTGAAACCAAATGTCAAATTATAAAAAATGTTTACCCAGTCGAGATAATCACTTTTTTCCAAAATTAATGTCTGACAAGAAGTAGTACATTTTCATGCAAGACGCTCTGAAAACCAACTGTACATTGCTCAAAATGCTTAACGAGGAAATCAATTTATTTCCAAAACGAATGTTTGGCGAAAAATTGCTAATTTAAATGCAAGCTGCTCTGAAACTTAATGGCAATTATTGAAAATGCTAACTCTCCGAGATAATGACTTGTTTTCCAAAATGAATGAGTGGCAAGAAATTGTACATTTACATGGAAGACGCTCTGACCCCAACCGGAACATTACTCAAAACGCTTGACTCGCCGAGATAATCACTTTTTATTCCCCAAACGAATGTTTGGGTAAAAATAGCAAATTTAAATTAAGCTGCTCTGAAACCAAATGGCAAATTATTGAAACTGCTTAACTCGCCAAGATCATCACTTTTTTTCCAAACTGAATGTGTGGCAAGAAATAGTACATTTTCATGCAAGCCGCTCTGAAATCAACCGGTAAATTACTCAAAATGCTTAACTCGCCGAGAAGATCACTTTTTTTCCAAAATGAATGTTTGGCACAAACTAGCTACTTTAGATGCAAACTGCGCTGAACCGAAATGGAAAAATACTCAAAATGGTTCATTCGCCGAGATAATCACTTTTTCCCCAAAATGAATATTAGGCATTAAATTGTTAATTTTGATGCAAGCTGACCCCCATAAGGAAAATTACTCAAAATAACTCGCCGAGATATTCACTTTTTTCCAAAACAAATTGTTAGCACAAAATAGTAACTTTAGATGCAAGCTGCTCTGAAAACAAACGGAAAATTTCTCAAAATGGTTAACTCGCCGAGATAATCACTTTTTTTCCTAAATCAATGATTGCCAAAAAATAGTTAATTGTGAAGATCGATGCTCTGAAACAAACCGGCCAATTCCTGAAAATGCACAGCACACTCAGAAGATCACTTTTTTTCCGCAAAATGAATGTTTGGGAAAAAATAGCAATTATAGCAAACAATAGCAAATTGAGATGCAAGCTGCTCTGAAACCAAATGTCAAATTATTAAAAATGTTTACCCAGCCGAGATAATCACTTTTTTCCAAAATTAATGTCTGACAAGAAATAGTACATTTTCATGCAAGACGCTCTGAAAACCAACTGTACATTTCTCAAAATGCTTAACGAGGAAATCACTTTCTTTCCAAAACGACTGTTTGGCAAAAAATAGCTAATTTAAATTAAGCTGCTCTGAAACCAAATGGCAATATTTGAAAAGGCTTAACTCGCCGAGATAATGACTTGTTTTCGAAACTGAATGAGTGGCAAGAAATAGTACATTTACATGGAAGACGCTCTGACCCCAACCGGAAAATTACTCAAAATGCTTGACTCGCCGAGAAAATCACCTTTTTTCCAAAATGAATGTTTGGCACAAACTAGCTACTTTAGATGCAAACTGCTCTGAACCGAAATGGAAAATTACTCAAAATTGTTCATTCGCCGAGATAATCACTTTTTCCCCAAAATGAATATTAGGCATTAAATTGTTAATTTTGATGCAAGCTGACCCCATAAGGAAAATTACTCAAAATAACTCGCCGAGATAATCACGTTTTTCCAAAACGAATTGTTAGCACAAAATAGTAACTTTAGATGCAAGCTGCTCTGAAAACAAACGGAAAATTTCTCAAAATGGTTAACTCGCCGAGATAATCACTTTTTTTCCTAAATCAATGATTGCCAAAAAATAGTTAATTGTGAAGATCGATGCTCTGAAACAAACCGGCCAATGCCTGAAAATGCACAGCACACTCAGAAGATCACTTTTTTCCGCAAAATGAATGTTTGGGAAAAAATAGCAATTATAGCAAACAATAGCAAATTGAGATGCAAGCTGCTCTGAAACCAAATGTCAAATTATTAAAAATGTTTACCCAGCCGAGATAATCACTTTTTTCCAAAATTAATGTCTGACAAGACATGCAAGACGCTCTGAAAACCAACTGTACATTGCTCAAAATGCTTAACGAGGAAATCAATTTCTTTCCAAAACGAATGTTTGGCGAAAAATTGCTAATTTAAATGCAAGCTGCTCTGAAACTTAATGGCAATTATTGAAAATGCTAACTCTCCGAGATAATGACTTGTTTTCCAAACTGAATGAGTGGCAAGAAATAGTACATTTACATGGAAGACGCTCTGACCCCAACCGGTAAATTACTCAAAATGCTTAACTCGCCGAGAAAATCACTTTTTTCCAAAATGAATGTTTGGCACAAACTAGCTACTTTAAATGCAAACTGCTCTGAACCGAAATGGAAAATTACTCAACATTGTTCATTCGCCGAGATAATCACTTTTTCCCCAAAATGAATATTAGGCATTAAATTGTTAATTTTGATGCAAGCTGACCCCATAAGGAAAATTACTCAAAGTAACTCGCCGAGATATTCACTTTTTTCCAAAACAAATTGTTAGCACAAAATAGTAACTTTAGATGCAAGCTGCTCTGAAACCAAACGGAAAATTTCTCATAATGGTTAACTCGCCGAGATAATCACTTTTTTTCCTAAATCAATGATTGCCAAAAAATAGTTAATTGTGAAGATCGATGCTCTGAAACAAACCGGCCAATGCCTGAAAATGCACAGCACACTCAGAAGATCACTTTTTTCCGCAAAATGAATGTTTGGGGAAAAATAGCAATTATAGCAAACAATAGCAAATTGAGATGCAAGCTGCTCTGAAACCAAATGTCAAATTATTAAAAATGTTTACCCAGCCGAGATAATCACTTTTTTCCAAAATTAATGTCTGACAAGACATGCAAGACGCTCTGAAAACCAACTGTACATTGCTCAAAATGCTTAACGAGGAAATCAATTTCTTTCCAAAACGAATGTTTGGCGAAAAATTGCTAATTTAAATGCAAGCTGCTCTGAAACTTAATGGCAATTATTGAAAATGCTAACTCTCCGAGATAATGACTTGTTTTCCAAACTGAATGAGTGGCAAGAAATAGTACATTTACATGGAAGACGCTCTGACCCCAACCGGTAAATTACTCAAAATGCTTAACTCGCCGAGAAAATCACTTTTTTCCAAAATGAATGTTTGGCACAAACTAGCTACTTTAAATGCAAACTGCTCTGAACCGAAATGGAAAATTACTCAACATTGTTCATTCGCCGAGATAATCACTTTTTCCCCAAAATGAATATTAGGCATTAAATTGTTAATTTTGATGCAAGCTGACCCCATAAGGAAAATTACTCAAAGTAACTCGCCGAGATATTCACTTTTTTCCAAAACAAATTGTTAGCACAAAATAGTAACTTTAGATGCAAGCTGCTCTGAAACCAAACGGAAAATTTCTCATAATGGTTAACTCGCCGAGATAATCACTTTTTTTCCTAAATCAATGATTGCCAAAAAATAGTTAATTGTGAAGATCGATGCTCTGAAACAAACCGGCCAATTCCTGAAAATGCACAGCACACTCAGAAGATCACTTTTTTCCGCAAAATGAATGTTTGGGAAAAAATAGCAATTATAGCAAACAATAGCAAATTGAGACGCAAGCTGCTCTGAAACCAAATGTCAAATTATTAAAAATGTTTACGCAGCCGAGATAATTACTTTTTTCCAAATTTAAGGTTTGACAAGAAATAGTACATTTTCATGCAAGACGCTCTGAAAACCAACTGTACATTGCTCAAAATGCTTAACGAGGAAATCAATTTCTTTCCAAAACGAATGTTTGGCGAAAAATTGCTAATTTAAATGCAAGCTGCTCTGAAACCAAATGGCAAATTATTGAAACTGCTTAACTCGCCGAGATCATCACTTTTTTTCCAAACTGAATGTTTGGCAAGAAATAGTACATTTTCATGCAAACCGCTCTGAAATCAACCTGTAAATTACTCAAAATGCTTAACTCGCCGAGAAAATCACCTTTTTTCCAAAATGAATGTTTGGCACAAACTAGCTACTTTAGATGCAAACTGCTCTGAACCGAAATGGAAAATTACTCAAAATGGTTCATTCGCCGAGATAATCACTTTTTCCCCAAAATGAATATTAGGCATTAAATTGTTAATTTTGATGCAAGCTGACCCCATAAGGAAAATTACTCAAAATAACTCGCCGAGATAATCACTTTTTCCCAAAACGAATTGTTAGCACAAAATAGTAACTTTAGATGCAAGCTGCTCTGAAAAC
>NW_027307905.1:300000-397375 GCF_047496885.1 Scyliorhinus torazame | reverse complement strand
CTGACACACATGCCATCCCCACAAACATCACAACACTGACCCATTCCCCACACACTACTGACTCCATCCCCACTCACACTGACCCATCCCCACTCACACTGACCCATCCCCACACCCACACATCAACTGACCCATCCCACACCACAACTGACCCATCCCCACTCACTGACCATCCCCACACACTGACCATCCACTCACACTGACCCATCCCCACTCACACTGACCCCATCCCCACATCACACTGAACCATCCCCACTACACACTGACCCATCCCCACACACACTGACCCATCCCCACTCACACTGACCCATCCCCACTCACACTGACCCATCCCCACTCACACTGACCCATCCCCACACACACTAACCCATCCCCACACACACTGACCCATCCCCACTCACACTGACCCATCCCACACACACACTGACCACCCCCCACACACACATGACCCATCCCCACACACACTGACCCCATCCCCACTCACACTGACCCATCCCCACACACACTGACCCATCCCACACACACTGACCCATCCCCACACACACTGACCCATCCCCCACTCACACTGACCCATCCCCACACACACTGACCCATCCCCACACACACTGACCCATCCCCACTCACACTGACCCATCCCCCACACACACTGACCCATCCCCACACACACTGACCCCCATCCCCACTCACACTGACCCATCCCCACACACACTGACCCATCCCCACTCACACTGACCCATCCCCACTCACACTGACCCATCCCCACACACACTGACCCATCCCCACACACACTGACCCATCCCACTCACACTGACCCCATCCCCACACACACTGACCCATCCCCACACACACTGAACCCATCCCCACTCACACTGACCCATCCCACACACACTGACCCACCCCACACACACTGACCCATCCCCACACACACTGACCCATCCCCACACACACTGACCCATCCCCACTCACACTGACCCCATCCCCACACACACTGACCCATCCCACTCACACTGACCCCCCCCACTCACACTGACCCATCCCCACACACACTGACCCATCCCCACTCACACTGACCCATCCCCACTCACACTGACCCATCCCCACACACACTGACCCATCCCAACACACACTGACCCATCCCACACACACTGACCCCATCCCCACACACACTGACCCATCCCCACTCACACTGACCCATCCCCCACACACACTGACCCATCCCCACTCACACTGACCCCCCCCCACTCACACTGACCCATCCCCACACACACTGACCCATCCCCACACACACTGACCCATCCCCACTCACACTGACCCATCCCCACACACACTGACCCATCCCCACTCACACTGACCCATCCCCACTCACACTGACCCATCCCACACACACTGACCCATCCCCACTCACACTGACCCATCCCCCACACACACTGACCCATCCCCACTCACACTGACCCATCCCCACTCACACTGACCCATCCCCCACTCACACTGACCCATCCCCACTCACACTGACCCATCCCCACACACACTGACCCATCCCCACTCACACTGACCCATCCCAGCACACACTGACCCATCCCACTCACACTGACCCATCCCCACTCACACTGACCCATCCCCACTCACACTGACCCATCCCCACACACACTGACCATCCCCACACACACTGACCCCCCCACACACACTGACCCATCCCCACTCACACACTGACCCATCCCCACTCACACTGACCCCCCACACACACTGACCCATCCCCACTCACACTGACCCTCCCCACACACACTGACCCATCCCCACTCACACTGACCCATCCCCACTCACACTGACCCATCCCCACACACACTGACCCTCCCACTCACACTGACCCATCCCCACTCACACTGACCCATCCCCACTCACACTGACCCATCCCACACACACTGACCCATCCCCACTCACACTGACCCATCCCCACACACACTGACCCCCCCCACTCACACTGACCCATCCCCACTCACACTGACCCATCCCCACTCACACTGACCCATCCCCACTCACACTGACCCATCCCCACTCACACTGACCCATCCCCCACTCACACTGACCCATCCCCACACACACTGACCCATCCCACACACACTGACCCATCCCCACTTCACACTGACCCATCCCCACTCACACTGACCCATCCCCACACACACTGACCCATCCCCCACACACACTGACCCATCCCCACACACACTGACCCATCCCCACTCACACTGACCCATCCCCCACTCACACTGACCCATCCCCACACACACTGACCCATCCCCACTCACACTGACCCATCCCCACACACACTGACCCATCCCCACTCACACTGACCCATCCCCACTCACACTGACCCATCCCCACTCACACTGACCCATCCCCACTCACACTGACCATCCCCCCACACACACTGACCCATCCCCACACACACTGACCCATCCCCACTCACACTGACCCATCCCCACACACACTGACCCATCCCCACACACACTGACCATCCCCACTCACACTGACCCATCCCCACACACACTGACCCATCCCCACTCACACTGACCCATCCCCACTCACACTGACCCATCCCCACACACACTGACCCATCCCCACTCACACTGACCCATCCCCACTCACACTGACCCATCCCCACACACACTGACCCATCCCCACTCACACTGACCCATCCCCACTCACACTGACCCATCCCCACTCACACTGACCCATCCCCACTCACACTGACCCATCCCCACTCACCACTGACCCATCCCCACACACACTGACCCATCCCCACTCACACTGACCCATCCCCACTCACACTGACCCATCCCCACTCACACTGACCCATCCCCACACACACTGACCCATCCCCACACACACTGACCCATCCCCACTCACACTGACCCATCCCCACTCACACTGACCCATCCCCACTCACACTGACCCATCCCCACACACACTGACCCATCCCCACTCACACTGACCCATCCCCACACACACTGACCCATCCCCACACACACTGACCCATCCCCACACACACTGACCCATCCCCACTCACACTGACCCATCCCCACACACACTAACCACCCACTCACACTGACCCATCCCCACACACACTGACCCATCCCCACTCACACTGGACCCATCCCCACACACACTGACCCATCCCCACTCACACTGACCCCATCCCCACACACACTGACCCATCCCCACTCACACTGACCCATCCCCACTCACACTGACCCATCCCCACTCACACTGACCCATCCCCACTCACACTGACCCATCCCCACTCACACTGACCCATCCCCACACACACTGACCCATCCCCACACACACTGACCCATCCCCACTCACACTGACCCATCCCCACACACACTGACCCATCCCCACACACACTGACCATCCCCCACTCACACTGACCCATCCCCACTCACACTGACCCATCCCACTCACACTGACCCATCCCCACACACTGACCCATCCCCCACTCACACTGACCCATCCCCCACTCACACTGACCCATCCCCACACACACTGACCCCCCCACTCACACTGACCCATCCCCACACACACTGACCCCCCCACTCACACTGACCCATCCCCACACACACTGACCCATCCCCACTCACACTGACCCATCCCCACTCACACTGACCCATCCCACTCACACTGACCCATCCCCACTCACACTGACCCATCCCCACACACACTGACCCATCCCCCACACACACTGGACCCATCCCCACTCACACTGACCCATCCCCACTCACACTGACCCATCCCCACTCACACTGACTCCATCCCCACTCACACTGACCCATCCCCACTCACACTGACCCATCCCCCACCACCCACCCACTGACCCATCCCACTCACACTGACCCATCCCCACACACACTGACCCATCCCCACTCACACTGACCCATCCCCACTCACACTGACCCCCCCACACACACTGACCCATCCCCACACACACTGACCCCCCCACACACACTGACCCCCCACACACACTGGACCCATCCCCACTCACACTGACCCATCCCCACTCACACTGACCCATCCCCACACACACTGACCCATCCCCACACACACTGACCCATCCCCACTCACACTGACCCATCCCCACTCACACTGACCCATCCCCACTCACACTGACCCATCCCCACACACACTGACCCATCCCCACTCACACTGACCCATCCCCACACACACTGACCCCCCACACAACACTGACCCATCCCCACACACACTGACCCCCCACACACACTGACCCATCCCCACACACACTGACCCATCCCCACTCACACTGACCCCCCACACACACTGACCCATCCCCACACACACTGACCCATCCCCACACACACTGACCCATCCCCACTCACACTGACCCATCCCCACTCACACTGACCCATCCCCACTCACACTGACCCCCCCACACACACTGGACACCCCACACACACTGACCCATCCCCACTCACACTGACCCCCCCCACACACACTGACCCATCCCCACACACACTGACCCATCCCCACACACACTGACCCATCCCCACACACACTGACCCATCCCACAACACACTGACCCATCCCCACCTCACACTGACCCATCCCCACACACACTGACCCATCCCCACTCACACTGACCCATCCCCACACACACTGACCCTTCCCCACTCACACTGACCCATCCCCACTCACACTGACCCATCCCCACACAACAATGACCCATCCCCACACACACTGACCCATCCCCACTCACACTGACCCATCCCCACCTCACACTGACCCATCCCCACTCACACTGACCCATCCCCACTCACACTGACCCATCCCCACACACACTGACCCCCCCACACACACTGACCCATCCCCACACACACTGACCCATCCCCCACTCACACTGACCCATCCCCACTCACACTGACCCATCCCCACTCACACTGACCCCCCCACACACACTGACCCATCCCCACTCACACTGACCCATCCCCACTCACACTGACCCATCCCCACACACACTGACCCATCCCCACTCACACTGACCCATCCCCACTCACACTGACCCATCCCCACACACACTGACCCATCCCCACACACACTGACCCCTCCCACACACACTGACCCATCCCCACTCACACTGACCCATCCCCACTCACACTGACCCATCCCCACTCACACTGACCCATCCCCACACACACTGACCCATCCCACTCACACTGACCCATCCCCACACACACTGACCCCATCCCCACTCACACACTGACCCATCCCCACTCACACTGACCCATCCCCACTCACACTGACCCATCCCCACTCACACACTGACCCATCCCCCACACACACTGACCCATCCCCACTCACACTGACCCATCCCCACTACACTGACCCATCCCCACTCCACTGACCCATCCCCACACACACTGACCCATCCCCACTCCACACTGACCCCCATCCCCACTCACACTGACCCATCCCCACTCACACTGACCCATCCCCACTCACACTGACCCATCCCCCACTCACACTGACCCATCCCCACACACACTGACCCATCCCCACACACACTGACCCATCCCCACACACACTGACCCATCCCCACTCACACTGACCCATCCCCACACACACTGACCCATCCCCCACTCACACTGACCCATCCCCACACACACTGACCCTCCCCACACACACTGACCCATCCCCACACACCACTGACCCATCCCCACTCACACTGACCCATCCCCACACACACTGACCCATCCCCCACACACACTGACCCATCCCCCACTCACACTGACCCATCCCCACACACACTGACCCATCCCCACTCACACTGACCCCCCACACACACTGACCCATCCCCACACACACTGACCCATCCCCACTCACACTGACCCATCCCCACTCACACTGACCCATCCCCACACACACTGACCCATCCCCACTCACACTGACCCCCCACACACACTGACCCCCCCACACACAACTGACCCATCCCCACTCACACTGACCCATCCCCACACACACTGACCCATCCCCACTCACACTGACCCATCCCCACTCACACTGACCCATCCCCACTCACACTGACCCATCCCCACACACACTGACCCATCCCCACTCACACTGACCCATCCCCACTCACACTGACCCATCCCCACTCACACTGACCCCATCCCCACACACACTGACCCATCCCCACACACACTGACCCATCCCCACTCACACTGACCCATCCCCACACACACTGACCCATCCCCACTCACACTGACCCATCCCCACACACACTGACCCATCCCCACACACACTGACCCATCCCCACACACACTGACCCATCCCCCACACACACTGACCCATCCCCACACACACTGACCCATCCCCACACACACTGACCCATCCCCCACCACACTGACCCATCCCCACACACACTGACCCATCCCCACACACACTGACCCCCCCACACACACTGACCCATCCCACACACACTGACCCATCCCCACTCACACTGACCCATCCCCACACACACTGACCCATCCCCACTCACACTGACCCATCCCCACTCACACTGACCCCATCCCCACTCACACTGACCCATCCCCACACAACACTGACCCATCCCCACTCACACTGACCCATCCCCACACACACTGACCCATCCCCACTCACACTGACCCATCCCCACACTCACACTGACCCATCCCCACTCACACTGACCCATCCCCACACACACTGACCCATCCCCACTCACACTGACCCATCCCCACTCACACTGACCCATCCCCACTCACACTGACCCATCCCCACTCACACTGACCCATCCCCACACACACTGACCCATCCCCACACACACTGACCCATCCCCACTCACACTGACCCATCCCCCACACACACTGACCCATCCCCACACACACTGACCCATCCCCACTCACACTGACCCATCCCCACACACACTGACCACCCCATCCCCCACACACACTGACCCATCCCCACTCACACTGACCCATCCCCACACACACTGACCCCATCCCCACTCACACTGACACCATCCCCACTCACACTGACCCATCCCCCACTCACACTGACCCATCCCCACACACACTGACCCATCCCCACTCACACTGACCCATCCCCACACACACTGACCCATCCCCCACTCACACTGACCCATCCCCACACACACTGACCCATCCCCACACACACTGACCCATCCCCACACACACTGACCCATCCCCACACACACTGACCATCCCCACTCACAACTGACCCATCCCCACTCACACTGACCCATCGCCCACTCACACTGACCCATCCCCACACACACTGACCCATCCCCACACACACTGACCCATCCCCACACACACTGACCCATCCCCACTCACACTGACCCATCCCCACTCACACTGACCCATCCCCACACACACTGACCATCCCCACACACACTGACCCATCCCCACACACACTGACCCATCCCACACACACTGGACCCATCCCACAACACACTGACCCATCCCCACTCACACTGACCCATCCCCACTCACACTGACCCTCCCACACACACTGACCCATGCCCCCACTCACACTGACCCATCCCCACTCACACTGACCCATCCCCACTCACACTGACCCATCCCCACACACACTGACCCCCCACTCACACTGACCCATCCCACACTCACACTGACCCATCCCCCACTCACCACTGACCCATCCCCACTCACACTGACCCATCCCCACTCACACTGACCCATCCCCACACACACTGACCCATCCCCACTCACACTGACCCATCCCCACACACACTGACCCATCCCCACACACACTGACCCATCCCCACACACACTGACCCATCCCCACACACACTGACCCATCCCCACTCACACTGACCCATCCCCACACACACACTGACCCATCCCCACTCACACTGACCCATCCCCACTCACACTGACCCCATCCCCACTCACACTGACCCACCCCCACACACACTGACCCATCCCCACTCACACTGACCCATCCCCACACACACTGACCCATCCCCACTCACACTGACCCATCCCCACTCACACTGACCCATCCCCACTCACACTGACCCCCCCACTCACACTGACCCATCCCCCACACACACTGACCCATCCCCACTCACACTGACCCATCCCCACTCACACTGACCCATCCCCACTCACACTGACCCATCCCCACACACACGACCCATCCCCACACACTGACCCATCCCCACACACACTGACCCATCCCCACTCACACTGACCCATCCCCACTCACACTGACCCATCCCCACACACACTGACCCATCCCACTCACACTGACCCATCCCCACTCACACTGACCCATCCCCACTCACACTGACCCATCCCCACTCACACTGACCCATCCCCACACACACTGACCCTCCCCACACACACTGACCCATCCCCACTCACACTGACCCATCCCCACTCACACTGACCCATCCCCACTCACACTGACCATCCCCACTCACACTGACCCATCCCCACTCACACTGACCCATCCCCACTCACACTGACCCATCCCCACTCACACTGACCCATCCCCACTCACACTGACCCATCCCCACTCACACTGACCCATCCCCACTCACACTGACCCCCCACACACACTGACCCATCCCCACACACACTGACCCATCCCCACTCACACTGACCATCCCCACACACACTGACCCATCCCCACACACACTGACCCATCCCCACTCACACTGACCCATCCCCACACACACTGACCCATCCCCACTCACACTGACCCATCCCCCGCACACACTGACCCATCCCCACTCACACTGACCCATCCCCACACACACTGACCCATCCCCACTCACACTGACCCATCCCCACACACACTGACCCATCCCCACTCACACTGACCCATCCCCACACACACTGACCCATCCCCACTCACACTGACCCATCCCCACACACACTGACCCATCCCCACACACACTGACCCATCCCACACACACACTGACCCATCCCCACTCACACTGACCCACCCCACACACACTGACCCATCCCCACACACACTGACCCATCCCCACTCACACCTGACCCATCCCCACTCACACTGACCCATCCCCACTCACACTGACCCATCCCCACACACACTGACCCATCCCCACTCACACTGACCCATCCCCACTCACACTGACCCATCCCCACTCACACTGACCCCCCCACACACACTGACCCATCCCCACTCACACTGACCCATCCCCACTCACACTGACCCATCCCCACTCACACTGACCCATCCCCACTCACACTGACCCATCCCCACACACACTGACCCATCCCCACACACACTGACCCATCCCCACTCACACTGACCCATCCCCACACACACTGACCCATCCCCACTCACACTGACCCCCCCACTCACACTGACCCATCCCCACTCACACTGACCCATCCCCCACACACACTGACCCATCCCCACACACACTGACCCATCCCCACTCACACTGACCCATCCCCACTCACACTGACCCATCCCCACTCACACTGACCATCCCCACTCACACTGACCCATCCCCACACACACTGACCCATCCCCACTCACACTGACCCATCCCCACACACACTGACCCATCCCCACTCACACTGACCCCATCCCCACACACACTGACCCATCCCCACTCACACTGACCCATCCCCACTCACACTGACCCATCCCCACGCACACTGACCCCATCCCCACACACACTGACCCATCCCCACTCACACTGACCCATCCCCACACACACTGACCCATCCCCACACACACTGACCCATCCCCACTCACACTGACCCATCCCCACTCACACTGACCCATCCCCACTCACACTGACCCCCCCACACACACTGACCCATCCCCACACACACTGACCCATCCCCCACTCACACTGACCCATCCCCACTCACACTGACCCCCCCCACACACACTGACCCATCCCCACTCACACTGACCCATCCCCACACACACTGACCCATCCCCACACACACTGACCCATCCCCACACACACTGACCCATCCCCACACACACTGACCCATCCCCACTCACACTGACCCATCCCCACACACACTGACCCATCCCCACTCACACTGACCCATCCCCACTCACACTGACCCATCCCCACTCACACTGACCCATCCCCACACACACTGACCCATCCCCACACACACTGACCCATCCCCACTCACACTGACCCATCCCCACTCACACTGACCCATCCCCACTCACACTGACCCCCCCACACACACTGACCCATCCCCACACACACTGACCCATCCCCACTCACACTGACCCATCCCCACTCACACTGACCCCCCCACACACACTGACCCATCCCCACTCACACTGACCCATCCCCACACACACTGACCCATCCCCACTCACACTGACCCATCCCCACACACACTGACCCATCCCACACACACTGACCCATCCCACTCACACTGACCCATCCCCACACACACTGACCCATCCCCACTCACACTGACCCATCCCACTCACACTGACCCATCGCCCCCCACATCACACTGACCATCCCCACTCACACTGACCCATCCCCACACACACTGACCCATCCCCACACACACTGACCCATCCCCACTCACACTGACCCATCCCCACACACACTGACCCATCCCCACACACACTGACCCATCCCACACACACTGACCCATCCCCACACACACTGACCCATCCCCACACACACTGACCCATCCCCACACACACTGACCCATCCCCCACTCACACTGGACCCCATCCCCACTCACACTGACCCATCCCCACACACACTGACCCCTCCCCACTCACACTGACCCATCCCCACTCACACTGACCCATCCCCACTCACACTGACCCATCCCCACTCACACTGACCATCACCTCACACTGACCCATCCCACTCACACTGACCCATCCCCACTCACACTGACCCATCCCCACTCACACTGACCCATCCCCCACTCACACTGACCCATCCCCACACACACTGACCCATCCCCACACACACTGACCCATCCCCACACACACTGACCCATCCCCACTCACACTGACCCATCCCCACACACACTGACCCATCCCCACTCACACTGACCCCCATCCCACACACTGACCCCCCACACACACTGACCCATCCCACACACACTGACCCATCCCCAACACACACTGACCCATCCCACTCACACTGACCCATCCCCACTCACACTGACCCATCCCCACACACACTGACCCATCCCACTCACACTGACCCATCCCCACACACACTGACCCATCCCCACTCACACTGACCCATCCCCACACACACTGACCCATCCCCACTCACACTGACCCATCCCCACTCACACTGACCCATCCCCACACACACTGACCCATCCCCACTCACACTGACCCATCCCCACACACACTGACCCCCCCACACACACTGACCCATCCCCACTCACACTGACCCATCCCCACACACACTGACCCATCCCCACTCACACTGACCCATCCCCACTCACACTGACCCATCCCCACTCACACTGACCCATCCCCACTCACACTGACCCATCCCCACACACACTGACCCATCCCCACACACACTGACCCATCCCCACTCCACACTGACCCATCCCACTCACACTGACCCATCCCCACACACACTGACCCATCCCCACTCACACTGACCCATCCCCACTCACACTGACCCATCCCCACACACACTGACCCATCCCCACTCACACTGACCCATCCCCACACACACTGACCCATCCCCACTCACACTGACCCATCCCCACTCACACTGACCCCCCCACACACACTGACCCATCCCACACACACTGACCCATCCCCACTCACACTGACCCCCCCACACACACTGACCCATCCCCACACACACTGACCCATCCCCACTCACACTGACCCATCCCCACACACACTGACCCATCCCCACTCACACTGACCCATCCCACACACAGTTGACCCATCCCCCACTCACACTGACCCATCCCCACTCACACTGACCCATCCCCACTCACACTGACCCTCCCCACACACACTGACCCATCCCCACTCACACTGACCCATCCCCACACACAGTGACCCATCCCCACTCACACTGACCCATCCCCACTCACACTGACCCATCCCCACACACGTGACCCATCCCCACTCACACTGACCCATCCCCACACACACTGACCCATCCCCACTCACACTGACCCATCCCCCCACACACACTGACCCATCCCCACTCACACTGACCCATCCCCACACACACTGACCCATCCCCACTCACACTGACCCATCCCCACACACACTGACCCATCCCCACTCACACTGACCCATCCCCACACACACTGACCCATCCCCACTCACACTGACCCCATCCCCACACACACTGACCCATCCCCACTCACACTGACCCCGCCATCCCCAACTCACACTGACCCATCCCCACTCCACACTGACCCATCCCCACACACACTGACCCCCCCACACACACTGACCCCCCCACTCACACTGACCCATCCCCACACACACTGACCCATCCCCACACACACTGACCCCCCCACACACTGACCCATCCCCACTCACACTGACCCATCCCCACACACACTGACCCATCCCCCACTCACACTGACCCATCCCCACACACACTGACCCATCCCCACTCACACTGACCCCCCCCACACACACTGACCCATCCCACTCACACTGACCCATCCCCACACACACTGACCCATCCCCACTACACACTGACCCCTCCCACACACACTGACCCATCCCCACTCACACTGACCCATCCCCACACACACTGACCCATCCCCACTCACACTGACCCCATCCCCACTCACACTGACCCATCCCCACACACACTGACCCATCCCCACTCACACTGACCCATCCCCACTCACACTGACCCATCCCCACACACACTGACCCCCCCACTCACACTGACCCATCCCCACACACACTGACCCATCCCCACTCACACTGACCCATCCCCACACACACTGACCCATCCCCACTCACACTGACCCATCCCCACTCACACTGACCCATCCCCTCACGACCTCACACTGACCCATCCCCACTCACACTGACCCATCCCACTCACACTGACCCATCCCCACTCACACTGACCCATCCCCACACACACTGACCCATCCCCACACACACTGACCCATCCCCACACACACTGACCCATCCCCACTCACACTGACCCATCCCCACACACACTGACCCATCCCCACTCACACTGACCCATCCCCACTCACACTGACCCACCCCACTCACACTGACCCATCCCCCCACTCACACTGACCCATCCCCACTCACACTGACCCATCCCCCACTCACACTGACCCATCCCCACTCACACTGACCCATCCCCACTCACACTGACCCATCCCCACACACACTGACCCATCCCCCACTCACACTGACCCCATCCCCACACACACTGACCCATCCCCCACTCACACTGACCCATCCCCCCCACTGACCCATCCCACTCACACTGACCCATCCCCACACACACTGACCCATCCCCACACACACTGACCCATCCCCACTCACACTGACCCATCCCCACTCACACTGACCCATCCCCACACACACTGACCCATCCCCACACACACTGACCCATCCCACACACACTGACCCATCCCCACTCACACTGACCCATCCCCACACCACACTGACCCATCCCCACTCACACTGACCCATCCCCACTCACACTGACCCATCCCCACTCACACTGACCCATCCCCCACTCACACTGACCCATCCCCACACACACTGACCCATCCCCACTCACACTGACCCATCCCCACTCACACTGACCCATCCCCACTCACACTGACCCATCCCAACTCACACTGACCCATCCCCACTCACACTGACCCATCCCCACTCACACTGACCCATCCCCACACACACTGACCCATCCCCACACACACTGACCCATCCCCACTCACACTGACCCCCCCCACTCACACTGACCCATCCCACACACCTGACCCATCCCCACACACACTGACCCATCCCCACTCACACTGACCCATCCCCACCTCACACTGACCCATCCCCACTCACACTGACCCATCCCACACACACTGACCCATCCCCACTCACACTGACCCCCTCCCCACACACACTGACCCATCCCACACACACTGACACCCATCCCCACTCACACTGACCCATCCCCACTCACACTGACCCATCCCCACTCACACTGACCCATCCCCACACACACTGACCATCCCACTCACACTGACCCATCCCCACACACACTGACCCCCCCACACACACTGACCCATCCCCACTCACACTGACCCATCCCCACTCACACTGACCCATCCCCACTCACACTGACCCATCCCCACTCACACTGACCCCCCACACACACTGACCCATCCCCACTCACACTGACCCATCCCCACTCACACTGACCCATCCCCACTCACACTGACCCATCCCCACTCACACTGACCCATCCCCACACACACTGACCCATCCCCACACACACTGACCCATCCCCACTCACACTGACCCATCCCCACTCACACTGACCCATCCCCACTCACACTGACCCATCCCCACTCACACTGACCATCCCCACTCACACTGACCCATCCCCACTCACACTGACCCATCCCCACACACACTGACCCATCCCCACTCACACTGACCCATCCCCACACACACTGACCCATCCCCACTCACACTGACCCATCCCCACACACACTGACCCATCCCCACTCACACTGACCCATCCCCACACACACTGACCCATCCCCCACTCACACTGACCCATCCCCACTCTCACACTGACCCATCCCCACACACACTGACCCATCCCCACACACACTGACCCATCCCCACACACACTGACCCCCCCACACACACTGACCCATCCCCACACACACTGACCCCATCCCCACACACACTGACCCATCCCCACTCACACTGACCCATCCCCACACACACTGACCCATCCCCACACACACTGACCCCCCCACACACACTGACCCATCCCCACACACACTGACCCATCCCCACACACACTGACCCATCCCCACTCACACTGACCCATCCCCACACACACTGACCCCCCCACACACACTAACCCATCCTTAACACACTAGCCCCCCCCCCCCACACACACTAACCCATCCACAAATACACTAACCCATCCCCACACACACAAACCCCCTCCAGACACACAAACCACCCCACACACACTAACCCCCCCACCCACACACTAACCTCCCCACACACACTAACCCATCCCTACACACACTAAGCCCCCACACACACTAACCCATTCCCCCACACACTAACCCATCCCTATACACACTAGCCCCCCACACACACTAACCATCCCCCACACTCACTAAACCATCCCCACACAGGCGAACCCATTCCTACACACACTAACCCATCCCCACACACACAAACCCCCTCCACACACAATAACCAACCCACACAAACTAATCCCCTCCACACACTAACCACCCCCCCACACACACACACTAACCTATCCCCACACACACTAACCCCACACACACACACACTAGCCCCACACACACTATAAATCCCCCCACACACTAACCAATCGCCAAACACACGAACCCATTCCCACTCACACTAAACCGTCCCCACACACACTAACCACCCCACACACACTCTAACACCTCCACACACATTAACCCATCCCCACACACACTAACCACCCCCCACACACACTAACACCCCCCCAACACTGACCCATTGCCACACACACTAAACACCCCCCAACACACATTAACCCATCCCCGCACACACTAACCCAACCCCACATACACTAACCCCACCCACACACACACAAACTCTTGCCCACGCACACTAACCCATTCCCACACACACAAATCCCACACCCACACTAAACCATCCCCACACACAGTAAACCATCCCGACACATACTAATGCCCCACACGCACTAACCCAACCCCACACACACTAATCCCCCGCCCAAACACACACTAAACCTCCACAGACCCATCCCCCCACACACTAACCCATTCCCACACACACTAACCCCTACACCCACACTAACCCATCCCCACACACACTAACCAATCCCCACAAACACTAACCCATCCCCACAAACACGAACTCCCCACACACATTAACCCATCCCCACACACACTAACCCATCCCAACACACACTAACCCATCCCCTTCACACTACCCCCCCACACACACACTGACCATCCTACACACAATAACCCATCCCCACACACACTAATCATTCCCCACAGACTGAATTCCCACCGCCACACACTAACCCTTCCCCTCACACACTAACTCATCCCCACACACACTAACCCATCCGTACACACACTAACCCACCACACACACACTAACCCACCCCCACACACACTAACCCAATCTCACACACACTAGCCCCCCACACACACTAACCATCCCCCACACACACTAAACCATCCCCACACACGCGAACCAATTTCCACACAAACTAACCCATCCCCACACACGCTAACCCCCTCCACACACAAAAACCACCTCACACAAACTAATCCCCTCCACACACTAACCCACCCCAGACACTCTAAACCCCCTCCCCAACGCACACACACACTATCCCATCCCAACATACACTAACCCCACACACACACTAGCACCACACACACACTATAAATCCCTCACACGCACTAACCCATCCCCAGACACACTAACCCCCTCCACACACACAAACCACCTCACACACATTAAACACCTCCACAAACTAACCCATCCCCACACACACTAACCCCCCACCCACATACTAACCCATCCCCACACACAATAACCCCCCCCACACACACACACACTAACCCATCCCCACACACACTAACCCATCCCCCAACAGTCTAACACTCCCACACACACTAACCCATCCCCATACACACTAACCCCCCACACACACTAACCCATCCCCACACACACTAACCCCCCACACACACACTAACCCATCCCCACACACACTAACCCATCCCCCACACACTAACCATCCCACACACACTAACCCATCCCCACACAAACTAACCCCCCCACACACACACACTAACACCCCCACACACAGGAACCCATCCCCACACACACTGACCCATCCCCACACACACTAACCCATCCCCACAAACACTATCCCCCCCTACCCACACCCTAACCCACCCACACACACTAACCCATCCTTAACACACTAACCCCCCACACACACACTAACCCATCCACAAATACACTAACCCATTCACACACACAAAACCCATCCCTACACACACTAACCCCCCACACACACTAACCCATCCCCACACACACTAACCCATCCCTATACACACTAGCCCACCACACACACTAACCATCCCCCACACACACTAAACCATCCCCACACACGCGAACCCATTCCTACACACACTAACCCATCCCCACACACACTAATCCCCTCTACAAACTCACCCATCCCCACACACACTAACCCCCCCCCTCACACACACTAACCCATCTCCACACACACTAACCCCCCACACACACTACCCCATCCCCATACACACTAACCCCCTCCCACACACACTTACACATCCCTACTCACACTAACCCCCCACACACACTAACCCATCCTCACACACACTAACCCATCCGCACTCACACTAACCCTGCCCCACACACTAACACATCCCCACTCACACTGACCCCCCCACACACACTAGCCACCGGACACACACTAATTCATCCCCACACACTAAAGCCCCCCACCCCACACACACTAACCCTTCCCCACACACACTAACCTACCCACACACACTAAGCCATCCCTACACACACTAACCCCCCACACACACACTAACCCATCCCCACACACACTAACCATCCCCCACACAAACTAAACCATCCCCACACACGCGCCCCCATTCCCACACAAACTAATCCCCTCCAAATACTAACCCACCCCACACACACTAAACCACCCACCCCACACACACACACACTAACCCATCCCCACAAACACTAACCCCACACACACACACAAGCCCCACATACACACTATAAATCCCTCACACAAACCAACCCATCCCCAAACACACGAACACATTCCCACACACACTAACCCATCCCCACACACATTATCCACCTCCACACACACTAGCCACCCCCCACACACAATAACCCATCACCACACACACTAACCCATCTCCCAACACACTAACCCTCCCACACACACTAACCCATCCCCATACACACTAACCCCCCCCACACACACACACACTAACCCATCCCCACACACACTAACCCCCCCCCAATCCATCCCAACACACACTGACCCATCCCCACACACACTAACTCCGACACACACACACACTAACACCCCCACACACATGAACCCATCCCCATACACACTAACACCCCCACACACACACACTAACCCATCCCCACACACACTAAACCCCCCACACGCACGCTAACCCATCCCAACACGCACTAACCCATCCCCACACACACTAACTCCCACACACACACACTAACACCCCCACACACATGAACCCATCCCCACACACTCTAAACCCCCACCCACACACTAACCCCCCACACACACTAACCCATCCTTAACACACTAGCCCCCCCACACACACTAACCCATCCTTAACACACTAACCCACCCCACACACACTAACCCATTCCCAAACACACTAACCCATCCCCACACACACAAACCCCCTCCAGACACACAAACCACCCCACACACACTAACCCCCCCACCCACCCACTAACCTCCCCACACACACTAACCCATCCCTACACACACTAAGCCCCCACACACACTAACCCATCCCCCCACACACTAACCCATCCCTATACACACTAGCCCCCCACACACACTAACCATCCCCCACACACACTAAACCATCCCCACACAGGCGAACCCATTCCTACACACACTAACCCATCCCCACACACACAAACCCCCTCCACACACAATAACCAACCCACACAAACTAATCCCCTCCACACACTAACCACCCCCCCCACACACACACACTAACCCATCCCCACACACAATAACCCCACACACACACACACTAGCCCCACACACACACTATAAATCCCCCCCACACACTAACCAATCGCCAAACACACGAATCCATTCCCACTCACACTAAACCGTCCCCACACACACTAACCCCCTCCACACACACAAACCTCCCCACACACACTAATCCCCTCTACAAAGTAACCCATCCCCACACACACTAACCCCCCACATACACACACTAACCCATCCCCACACACACTAACCCCCCCACACTCTAACCCATCCCCATACACACTAACCCCCTCCAACACACACTCTCTCATCCCCACACACACTAAGCCATCCCAACACACTCTAAACCCCCACCCACACATTGACCCCCCCCACACACACACTAACTCATCCTTAACACATTAACCCCCCCACACACACACACTAACCCATCCCCACACACACTAACACATTCCCACACACACTAACCCATCCCCACACACACTAGCCCCCCACACACACTAACCATCCACCACACACACTAAACTCCCCACACACACTAGCCCCCCACACACACTAACCATCCCCCACACACACTAAACACACCCCATACACACTAAACCACCCACACCACACACACACACACTAACCCATCCCCACACACACTAACCCCCCCCACACACACACTAGCCCCACACACACACACTATAAATCCCTCACACAAACTAACCCATCCCCAAACACACGAACCCATTTCCACACACACTAACCCATCCCGACACACTAACCCCCTCCACACACACAAAGCACCCCACAAACAGTAACCCCCTCCTCAAACTAACCCATCCCCACACACACTAACCACCCCCCACACACACTAACCCATCCCCACACACACTAACCACCCCCCACACACACTAACCCATCCACACACACACTAACCCATCCCCCAAGACACTAACCCTCCCACACACACTAACCCATCCCCATACACACTAACCCCCCACACACACACTAACCCATCCCCACACACACTAACCCCCCCCACACACACACACACATTAACCCATCCCCACACACACTAAACCATCCCCCCACACACTAACCCTTCAACACACACTAACCCATCCAACACACACTAACCCCCCCCACACACACTAACCCATCCCCACACACACTGACCCATCCCCACACACAATGACCCATCCCCACACACACTAACCCCCCCCCACACACACTAACTCATCCTTTACACATTAACCCCCCACACACAAACTAACCCATCCCCACACATAGTAACACATTCCCACACACACTAACCCATCCCCCCACACACTAACCCCCTCCATACACACAAACCACCCAACGCACACTAAACCCTCCACCCACACACTAACCTCCCCACACACCCAAACCCACCCTACACACACTAACCACCCACACACACTAACCCGTCCCCACACACTAACCCATCCCCACACAGACTAGCCCCCCACACACACAAACATCCCCCACACACACTAAACCATCCCCACACACACTAGCCCCCCCACACACACTAACCAGCCCCCACACACACTAAACCATCCCCACACACGAACCCATTCCCACACACACTACCCATCCCCACACACACTAATCCCCTCCACACACAAAAATCACCCCACACAAACTAATCCCCTCCACACACTAACCCACCCCACACACACTAACCCCCCCTCCACACACACACACACTAACCCATCCCCACACACACTAACCCCACACACACACTAGCCGCACACACACATTATAAATCCCCCAGACACACTAACCAATTCCCACACACACTAACCCATCCCCACACACACTAACCCCCTCTACAAACTAACCCATCCCCACACACTAACCCATCCCCTCAGACACACTAACCCTCCCACACACACTAACCCATCCCCACTCACACTAACCCACCCACACACACTGACCCATCCCCACACACACTCTCTCATCCCCACACACACTAACACCCCCACCCACACACTAACCCCACCACACACACTAACCCATCCCTACACACACTAACCCCCCACACACACACTAACCCATCCCCAAACACACTAACCTATCCCCACACATACTATCCCCCACACACTATAACCATTAACCATACACACTAACCCATCCCCACACACACTAAGCCCACACGCACACACTAGCCCCGCACACACGATAAATCCCTCACACACGAACGCCCACACCCACACTAACCCATCCCCACACACTAACCCATCACCACACACAGTAACCTACCCCCCTTCACACTAACCCCCACACACCCACTGACCATCCTACACACAATAACCCATCCCCACACACACTAACACCCCAGCACACACACTAACACCCCAACACACATGAACCCATCCCCACACACACTAACCCCCCATCCACACACTAACCCACCCACACACACTAACCCATCCCCACACACACTAACCCCCCCACACATACACTAACACCCCCACACACACGAACCTATCCCCACGCACACAGACCCATCCCCACACACACTGACCCATCCCCACACACACTAACCCATCCCCACACACACTAACCCATCCCCACACACACTTACCCCCCCACCCACACACTAACCCCACCACACACACTAACCCATCCCTACACACACTAACCCCCACACACACACACTAACCACCCCCCACACACACTAAACCATCCCCACACAGACTAAGCCCCTCCACACACACAAACCACCTCACACAAACTAACCCCCTCCACACACTAACCCATCCCCACACACACTAACCCCCCCACACACGATAAATCACACATACACTAAACCCCACACCCACACTAACCCATCCCCACACACACTAACCCAACCCCACACACACGAACCCCCCACTCACATTAACCCATCCCCACACACACTAACCTATCCCCCTTCACACTACCCCCCCCACACACACTAACCATCCTACACACAATAACCCATCCCCACACACACTAATCATTCCCCACACACTGAACTCCCACCACCACACACTAACCCTTCCCCACACACACTAACCCATCCCCACACACACTAACCCATCACCCCACACACTAACCCATCCCCCCACACACTAACCCTCCCACACACACTAACCCATCCCCATACACACTAACCCCCCCCACACACACTAACTCATCCAAACTCACACAAACCCCCCCACACACACTAACCCATCCCCACACTCTCTGACCGCCCCCCCCACACAATAACCATTCCCCACTCACACTAACCGTCCCCCACACACTTACCCATCCCCACTCACACTAACCCCCCCCACACACACTAACCCTCCCACACACACTAACCCATCCCCATACACACTAACCCCCCCCACACACACTAACTCATCCAAACTCACACAAACCCCCCCACACACACTAACCCATCCCCACACTCTCTGACCGCCCCCCCCACACAATAACCATTCCCCACTCACACTAACCGTCCCCCACACACTTACCCATCCCCACTCACACTAACCCCCCCCACACACACACACTAACCCCGGCACACACACTAATTCATCCCCACACACTAATCCCGCACACCCCACACACACTAACCCCCCACAAACACACTAACCCCCCACCCCCACACACGAACCCATTCCCACGCACCCTGACCCATCCCCACACACACTGACCTATCCCCACACACACTAACCCATCCCCACACACACTAACCCCACCACCCACACACTGACATCCCCACACACACTCACCCATCTCTACACACACTAACCCACCCCCACACACACTAACCCATCCCCACACACACTAGCCCCCCACACACACACTAACCCAACCACACACACTAAACCATCCCCACACACGCGAATCCATTCCCACACACACTAACCCATCCCCACACACACTAACCCATCCCCACACACACTAACCCATCCCCACACACACTAACCCATCCCCACTCACACTAACCCATCCCTACACACACTAACCCATCCCCACACACACTAACCCCCCACACACATTAACCCCGCCACACACACTAACCCATCCCCACACACACTAACCCATCCCCACACACACTGACCCATCCACACACACACTGACCCGTCCCCACACACACTAACCCATCCCCACACACACTAACGCATCCCCACACACACTAACCCATCCCCACACACACTAACCCATCCCGACACACACTGACCCGTCCCCACACACACTAACCCATCCCCACACACACTAACCCACCCACACACACACTAACCCCCTCACATACACAGGAACCCATCCCTACACACACTAACCGCCCACACACACACTAACACATCCTCACACACACTAACCCATTCCCACACACACTAACCCATTCCCACACACACTAACCCATCCCCACACACACTATCCCCCCTCCACACACACTAACCCATCCCTACATAGACTAACACCCCCCCCACACACTCACCCATCCCAACCAGATTAACCCATCCCCCACACACTAACCCTCCCACACACGCTAACCCATCCCCATTCACACTTACCACCCCCCCATACACACTAACTCAACCCCTCTAACACTAACCCCCCACAGACACTAAGCCATCCCCACACACACTAACCCAACACACACACACTAACACCCCCACACACACTAACCCATCCCCACACCCACTGATCCGTCCCCACACACACTAACCCATCCCCACACCCACTGACCCGTCCCCACACACACTAACCCATCCCCACACACACTAAACCATCCCCACACACACTAACCCATCCCCACACACACTAACGCCCCCACCCACACACTAACCACCCCAGAAACACTAACTCATCCCTACACACACTAACCACCCCACACACACTAACCCATCCCTACACACACTAACAACCACACAAACACTAACCCATCCCCACACACACTAACCCATCCCCACACACACTAACCCATCCCCACACACACTAACGCCCCCACCCACACACTAACCACCCCAGAAACACTAACTCATCCCTACACACACTAACCACCCCACACACACTAACCCATCCCTACACACACTAACAACCACACAAACACTAACCCATCCCCACACACACTAACCCCCTCCACACGCACAAACCAGCCCACACACCCTAACCCCCTCCACAAACTAACCCATCCCCACACACACTAACTCCTCCCCCCACACACACGCTAACCCATCCCCATACACACTAACCCACACACACACACTAACCCATCCCCACACTCACTAACCCATCCCCATACACACTAACCCCCCCACACACACTAACTCATCCCCACTCACACTAATCCCCCCACACACACTAACCCATCCCCACACACACTAGCCCCCCCACACACACATTAACACCCCCACACACACGAAACCATCCCCACGCACACTGACCCATCCCCACACACACTAACCCCCCCACCCACACACTAACCACCCCAGAAACACTAACTCATCCCTACACACACTAACCACCCCACACACACTAACCCATCCCTACACACACTAACAACCACACAAACACTAACTCATCCCCACACACACTAACCCCCTCCACACGCACAAACCAGCCCACACACCCTAACCCCCTGCACAAACTAACCCATCCCCACACACACTAACCCCCTCCCCCCACACACGCGCTAACCCATCCCCATACACACTAACCCCCCCACACACACTAACCCATCCCCACACTCACTAACCCATCCCCACTCACACTAATCCCCCCACACACACTAACCCATCCCCACACACACTAGCCCCCCCACACACACTCTAACACCCCCACACACACGAAACCATCCCCACGCACACTGACCCATCCCCACACACACTAACCCCCCCCCACCCACACACTAACCCATCCCCACAAAAACTGACCCATACCCAAACACAATAACCCACCCCACAACTTACACTAACACCCCCCCCACACACATTAACCCCCCCCACACACATACTTACCCATCTCAACACACACAAACCCAACCCCACACTCACTAAACCCCAAACACACTACCCCAACACCACACACACTAACCGCCCCCAAATACAGTAACCCCCACACACACATTAACCCATCCCCACACACACTAACCCATCCCCACACACGCTAATCCTTCCCCACACACTCTCAACCCCACCCCACACACACTAACCCCCCACACACGCTAACCCATCCCCACACACACAGTAACGCCACACGCACACTAAACCCCCCACACACACAAACCACCCACACACACTAACGCCCCCACACACACACTAACCCATCCCCACACACACTAACCCCAAACACACACACTGGCGCCCCACACACACTAACCATCCCACACACACACTAACCCATCCCCACACACACGAACCCATTGCCACACACACTAACCCATCCCTACACACACAAACCCACACACACACTAACCCATCCCCACACACACTAACCTATCCCCACACACACTATCCCCTCACACACTATAGCCATCCCCCACAACACTAAACCATCCCCACACACGCGATCCCATTCCCTCACACACTAATCCATCCCCACACACACTAACACCCCTCCGCACACAGAAACCACCCCACACAAACTAACCCCTTCCACACACTAACCCACCCCACACACACTAACCCCACCCCCCACACACACACACTCTAACCCATCCCCACACACACGAACCCATTGCCACACACACTAACCCATCCCTACACACACAAACCCACACACACACTAACCCATCCCCACACACACTAACCTATCCCCACACACACTATCCCCTCACACACTATAGCCATCCCCCACAACACTAAACCATCCCCACACACGCGATCCCATTCCCTCACACACTAATCCATCCCCACACACACTAACACCCCTCCGCACACAGAAACCACCCCACACAAACTAACCCCTTCCACACACTAACCCATCCCCACACACACTAACCCCCTCCACACACACAAAAAACCCCACACACTAACCCCCTCCACAAACTAACCCATCCCCCAACACACTAACCCATCCCCACATACACTAACCCCCCCCCACACACACACTAACCCCCCTACAAAAACTGGCCCATCCCCAAACACAATAACCTACCCCCCAACTTACACTAACACATCCCCACACACACTAACCCCCCCCACACACATACTTACCCATCTCAACACACACTAACTGATCCCCACACGCACAAAAACCCCCACACACACTACCCCAACCCCCCACACACACTAACCCATCCCCACACACACTAACCGCCTACACACACAGTAACCCCCACACACACATTAACCCATCCCCACACACACTAACCATTCCCACACACACTAATTCTTCCCCACGCACTCTCAACCCCACCCCCCACACACTAACCCCCCACACACGCTAACCCATCCCCACACACATAGTAACGCCACACGCACACTAACCCCCCACACACACAAATCACCCACACACACTAACGATCCACACACACACTAACCCATCCCCACACATACTAACCCCAAACACACACACTAGCGCACCACAAACACTAACCATCCCCTACACACACTAACCCATCCCCACACAAACGAACCCATTCCCACACACCAACCCATCCCTACACGCACTAACCCCCCACACACACACTAAACCATCCCCACACACACTAACCTATCCCCACACACACTAGCCCCCCACACACTATACCATCCCCCCACACACTAAACCATCCCCACACACGCGAACCCATTCCCACACACACTAACCCATCCCCACACACACCAACCCCCTCCACGCACACAAATCACCCCACACAACCTAACCCCCTCCACACACTAACACACCACACACACACTAACCCCCACACACACACTAGCCCCACATACATACTATTAATCCCCCACACACACTAACCCATCACCAAACACACGAACCAATCCCACACACACTAACCTATCCCCACACACACTAACCCCCTCCACACACACAAATAACACCACACACACTAACCCCCTCCACAAACTAACCCATCCCCACACACACAACCCATCCCCACACACACTAACCCCCCCCACACACACACTAACCCCCCCCCCACAAAAACTGACCCATCCCCAAACACAATAACCCACCCCCCAATTTACACTAACACATTCCCACACACACTAACCCCCCCCCCCACACACATAGTTACCCATCTCAACACACACTGACCCATCCCTACACTCACGAAACCCCACACACACACTACCCCAACCCCACACACACTAACCCATCCCCACACACACTAACCGCCCCCACACACAGTAACCCCCACACACACATTAACCCATCCCCACACACACTAACGCATCCCCACACACATTAGTGGATTTCGGCGGGAGAACAGCTGATGAGTCAGTTTCAGCGGGAGCAGTGCGGAAGTGGTTGCTGGGAGGTAAGTCTGTCCTTTAAAAGCTCTTGTCTTTGCAGGGGCAGGCCAGTCGATTTCGGGGGAGAACAGCTGGTGAGTCAGTTTCAGCGGGAGCAGTGCGGAAGTGGTTGCTGGGAGGTAAGTCTGTCCTTTAAAAGCACTTGCTTTGCAGGGGCAGGCCAGTCGATTTCGGGGGAGAACAGCTGATGAGTTAGTTTCAGCGGGAGCAGTGCGGAAGTGGTTGCTGGGTGGTAAGTCTGTCCTTTAAAAGCACTTGCCTTTGCAGGGGCAGGGCAGTCGATTTTGGCGGGAGAACAGCTGGTGAGTCAGTTTCAACGGGAGCAGTGCGGAAGTGGATGCTGGGAGGTAAGTCTGTCCTTTAAAAGCACTTGTCTTTGCAGGGGCAGGCCAGTCGATTTCGGCGGGAGAACAGCTGGTGAGTCAGTTTCAGCGGGAGCAGTGCGGAAGTGGTTGCTGGGAGGTAAGTCTGTCCTTTAAAAGCACTTGTCTTTGCAGAGACAGGCCAGTCGATTTTGGTGGGACAACAGGGTGAGTCAGTTTCAACGGGAGCAGTGCGGAAGTGGATGCTGGGAGGTAAGTCTGTCCTTTAAAAGCACTTGTCTTTGCCGGGGCAGACCAGTCGATTTCGGCTTGAGAACAGCTGGTGAGTCAGTTTCAGCGGGAGCAGTGCGGAAGTGGCTGCTGGGAGGTAAGTAAACCTTTAAAAGCACTTGTCTTTGCAGGGGCAGGCCAGTCGATTTCGGCTGGAGAACAGCTGGTGAGTCAGATTCAGCGGGGGCAGTGCGGAAGTGGCTGCTGGGAGGTAAGTCTGTCCTTTAAAAGCACTTGTCTTTGCAGGGGCAGGCCAGTCGATTTTGGCGGTAGAACAGCTGGTGTGTCAGTTTCAGCAGGAGCATTGCGGAAGTGGTGCTGCGAGGTAAGTCTGTCCTTTAAAAGCACTTGTCTTTGCAGGGGCAGGCCAGTCGATTTCGGCGGGAGAACAGCTGGTGAGTCAGTTTCAGCGGGAGCAGTGCGGAAGTGGCTGCTGGGAGGTAAGTCTGTCCTATTAAAGCTCTTGTCTTTGCAGGGGCAGGCCAGTCGATTTCGGCGGGAGAACAGCTGGTGAGTCAGTTTCAGCGGGAGCAGTGCGGAAGTGGCTGCTGGGAGGTAAGTCTGTCCTTTAAAAGCACTTCTCTTTACAGGGGCAGGCCAGTCGCTTTCGGCGGGAGAACAGCTGGTGAGTCAGTTTCAGCGGGAGCAGTGCGGAAGTGGTTGCTGGGAGGTAAGTCTGTCCTTTAAAAGCACTTGTCTTTGCAGGGGCAGGCCAGTCGATTTCGGCGGGAGAACAGCTGGTGAGTCAGTTTCAGCGGGTGCAGTGCGAAAGTGGCTGCTGGGAGGTTAGTCTGTCCTTTAAAAGCACTTGTCTTTGCAGGGGCAGGCCAGTCGATTTCGGCTGGAGAACAGCTGGTGAGTCAGATTCAGCGGGGGCAGTGCGGAAGTGGCTGCTGGGAGGTAAGTCTGTCCTTTAAAAGCTCTTGTCTTTGCAGGGGCAGGCCAGTCGATTTCGGCGGGAGAACAGCTGGTGAGTCAGTTTCAGCGGGAGCAGTGCGGAAGTGGCTGCTGGGAGGTAAGTCTGTCCTTTAAAAGCACTTCTCTTTGCAGGGGCAGGCCAGTCGCTTTCGGCGGGAGAACAGCTGGTGAGTCAGTTTCAGCGGGAGCAGTGCGGAAGTGGTTGCTGGGAGGTAAGTCTGTCCTTTAAAAGCACTTGTCTTTGCAGGGGCAGGCCAGTCGATTTCGGCGGGAGAACAGCTGGTGAGTCAGTTTCAGCGGGTGCAGTGCGAAAGTGGCTGCTGGGAGGTTAGTCTGTCCTTTCAAAGCACTTGTCTTTGCAGGGGCAGGCCAGTCGATTTCGGCTGGAGAACAGCTGGTGAGTCAGATTCAGCGGGAGCAGTGCGGAAGTGGATGCTGGGAGGTAAGTCTGTCCTTTAAAAGCACTTGTCTTTGCAGGGGCAGGCCAGTCGATTTCGGCGGGAGAAAAGCTGGTGAGTCAGTTTCAGCGGGAGCAGTGCGGAAGTGGATGCTGGGAGGTAAGTCTGTCCTTTAAAAGCACTTGTCTTTGCTGGGGCAGGCCAGTCGATTTCGGCGGGAGAAAAGCTGGTGAGTCAGTTTCAGCGGGAGCAGTGCGGAAGTGGATGCTGGGAGGTAAGTCTGTCCTTTAAAAGCACTTGTCTTTGCAGGGGCAGGCCAGTCGATTTCGGCGGGAGAACAGCTGGTGAGTCAGTTTCAGCGGGGGCAGTGCGGAGTGGCTGCTGGGAGGTAAGTCTGTCCTTTAAAAGCACTTGTCTTTGCAGGGGCAGGCCAGTCGATTTCGGCGGTAGAACAGCTGGTGTGTCAGTTTCAGCGGGAGCAGTGCGGAAGTGGCTGCTGGGAGGTAGGTTTGTCCTTTAAAAGCACTTGTCTTTGCAGGGGCAGGCCAGTCGATTTCGGCGTGAGAACAGCTGGTGAGTCAGTTTCAGCGGGAGCAGTGCGGAAGTGGCTGCTGGGAGGTAGGTTTGTCCTTTAAAAGCACTTGTCTTTGCAGGGGCAGGCCAGTCGATTTCGGCGGGAGAACAGCTGGTGAGTCAGTTTCAGCGGGAGCAGTGCGGAAGTGGCTGCTGGGAGGTAAGTCTGTCCTTTAAAAGCTCTTGTCTTTGCAGGGGCAGGCCAGTCGATTTCGGCGGGAGAACAGCTGGTGAGTCAGTTTCAGCGGGAGCAGTGCGGAAGTGGCTGCTTGGAGGTTGGTGTGTCCTTTAAAAGCACTTGTCTTTGCAGGGGAAGGCCAGTCGATTTCGGCAGGAGAACAGCTGGTGAGTCAGTTTCAGCGGAAGCAGTGCGGAAGTGGCTGCTGGGAGGTAAGTCTATCCTTTAAAAGCACTTGTCTTTTCAGGGGCAGGCCAGTCGATTTTCGTTGGAGAGAAGAAGGTTAAGAGGAGACTTAATAGAGGCATACAAAATGATCAGGGGGTTGGATAGGGTGGACAGTGAGAGCCTTCTCCCACGGATGGAAATGGCTGGCACGAGGGGACATAGCTTTAAACTGAGGGGTAATAGATATAGGACAGAGGTCAGAGGTAGGCGTGAGGCCGTGGAATGGCCTACCTGCTACAGTAGTGAACTCGCCAACATTGAGGGCATTAAAAAGTTTATTGGATAAACATATGGATGATAATGGCATAGTGTAGGTTAGATGGCTTTTGTTTCGGTGCAACATCGTGGGCCGAAGGGCCTGTACTGCGCTGTATTGTTCTATGTTCTAGGTTCTATATATATTCTGATTGGCTCACTTCCAATCCCTTCCTCTGGCCCCTATTACCCAGCATTCTTTACTCCTCCTTTGGTGGACACACCTCCTCCTTGCTTTGCCATGCGGTCTGAAATCCTTTGTCTGTGAACTCACCAGAATGAGACTGGCCTATCTCTACATTACAGTAACTAATATCTCTAAAGTAACTACCTTATATCACATTCGTCAGAGGTGCAGAGAGATACAGAGCGAGATACATAGCGAGATGCAGAGCGAGATACAGCGAGAGATAGAGAGAGAGATAGAGAGAGATACAGAGAGAGATACAGAGAGAGATACAGAGAGAGATACAGAGAGAAATAGAGAGAGAGATGCAGAGAGTGAGAGATACAGAGATAAATACAGAGGGAGATGCAGAGAGAGATAGAGAGAGAGATAGAGAGAGAGATAGAGAGAGAAATACAGAGAGAGATACAGAGAGAGATACAGAGAGAGATAGAGAGAGAGATAGAGAGAGAGATACAGAGAGAGATACAGAGAGAGATACAGAGAGAGAGATACAGAGAGAGATACAGAGAGAGATACAGAGAGAGATACAGAGAGAGATACAGAGAGAGATACAGAGAGAGATAGAGAGAGAGATACAGAGCAAGATACAGAGAGAGATACAGAGAGAGATACAGAGAGAGATACAGAGAGAGATACAGAGAGAGATACAGAGAGAGATACAGAGAGAGATGCAGAGAGAGATACTGAGCGAGATAAGGAGAGAGATACAGAGAGAGATACAGAGAGAGATACAGAGAGAGATGCAGAGAGAGATGCAGAGAGACATACAGAGAGAGAGAAACAGAGAGAGATACAGAGAGAGATGCAGAGAGAGATACAGAGAGAGATACAGAGAGAGATACAGAGAGAGATGTAGCGAGAGATACAGAGAGAGATACAGAGAGAGATACAGAGAGAGATGCAGAGAGAGATACTGAGCGAGATACAGAGAGAGAGAGCGAGATACAGAGGGAGATACAGAGAGAGATACAGAGAGAGATACAGAGAGAGATACAGAGGGAGATACAGAGAGAGAGCGAGATACAGAGAGAGATACAGAGGGAGATACAGAGAGAGATACAGCGAGAGATAGAGAGAGAGATAGAGAGAGAAATACAGAGAGAGATACAGAGAGAGATACAGCGAGAGATAGAGAGAGAAATACAGAGAGAGATACAGAGAGAGAGATACAGAGAGAGTTACAGAGAGAGTTACAGAGAGAGATACAGCGAGAGATACAGCGAGAGATAGAGAGAGAAATACAGAGAGAGATACAGAGAGAGAGATACAGAGTGAGATACAGAGAGAGATACAGAGAGAGATACAGCGAGAGATAGAGAGAGAAATACAGAGAGAGATACAGAGAGAGATACAGAGAGAGATATACAGAGAGAGAGAAACAGAGAGAGAGATACAGAGAGAGATACAGAGAGAGATACAGAGAGAGATACAGAGAGAGATACAGAGAGAGATACAGAGAGAGATAGAGAGAGAGATAGAGAGAGAGATACAGAGAGAGATACAGAGAGAGATAGAGAGAGAGATACAGAGCAAGATACAGAGAGAGATACAGAGAGAGATACAGAGAGAGATACAGAGAGAGATAGAGAGAGAGATAGAGAGATACAGAGAGAGATACAGATAGAGATACAGAGAGAGAGATACAGAGAGAGATACAGAGAGAGATACAGAGAGAGATACAGAGAGAGATACAGAGAGAGATAGAGAGAGAGATACAGAGCAAGATACAGAGAGAGATACAGAGAGAGATACAGAGAGAGATACAGAGAGAGATACAGAGAGAGATACAGAGAGAGATACAGAGAGAGATGCAGAGAGAGATACTGAGCGAGATAAGGAGAGAGATACAGAGAGAGATACAGAGAGAGATACAGAGAGAGATACAGAGAGAGATGCAGAGAGAGATGCAGAGAGACATACAGAGAGAGAGAAACAGAGAGAGATACAGAGAGAGATGCAGAGAGAGATACAGAGAGAGATACAGAGAGAGATACAGAGAGAGATGTAGCGAGAGATACAGAGAGAGATACAGAGAGAGATACAGAGAGAGATGCAGAGAGAGATGCAGAGAGAGATACTGAGCGAGATACAGAGAGAGATACAGAGAGAGATACAGAGAGAGATACAGAGAGAGATACAGAGTGAGATACAGAGAGAGATACAGAGAGAGAGATACAGAAAGAGAGATACAGAGAGAGATACAGAGAGAGATACAGAGAGATGCAGAGAGAGATGCAGAGAGAGATACAGAGAGAGATACAGAGAGAGATACAGAGAGAGATACAGAGAGAGATACAGAGAGAGATACAGAGAGAGATACAGAGAGAGATACAGAGTGAGATACAGAGAGAGATACAGAGAGAGAGATACAGAGAGAGAGATACAGAGAGAGATACAGAGAGAGATACAGAGAGATGCAGAGAGAGATACAGAGAGAGATACAGAGAGAGAGATACAAAGAGTGAGATACAGAGAGAGATACAGAGAGAGATACAGCGAGAGATAGAGAGAGATACAGAGAGAGATGCAGTGCGAGATACAGCGAGAAATAGAGAGAGAGATAGAGAGAGATACAGAGAGAGATACAGAGAGAGATACAGAGAGAGATACAGGGAGAGATACAGAGAGAGATACAGGGAGAGATACAGAGGGAGATACAGAGAGAGATACAGAGAGAGATACAGAGAGAGATACAGCGAGAGATAGAGAGAGATACAGAGAGAGATACAGAGAGAGATACAGAGGGAGATACAGAGAGAGATACAGAGAGAGATACAGAGAGAGATACAGAGAGAGATACAGCGAGAGATAGAGAGAGATACAGAGAGAGATGCAGAGCGAGATACAGCGAGAGATAGAGAGAGAGATACAGTTAGAGATACAGAGAGAGATACAGAGAGAGATACAGAGAGAGATACAGAGAGAGATGCAGAGAGAGATGCAGAGAGAGATACAGAGAGAGATACAGAGAGAGATACAGATAGAGATACAGAGAGAGATACAGAGAGAGATACAGAGAGAGATGCAGAGAGATGCAGAGAGAGATACAGAGAGAGATACAGAGAGAGATACAGAGAGAGATACAGAGAGAGATAAAGCGAGAGATACAGAGAGAGATACAGAGAGAGGTACTGAGAGAGATACAGAGAGAGATACAGAGAGAGATACAGAGCGAGATACAGAGAGAGATACAGAGAGAGATACAGAGAGAGATACAGAGAGAGATACAGAGAGAGATACAGAGAGAGATGCAGAGAGAGATACAGAGAGAGATACAGAGAGAGATACAGAGTGAGATACAGAGAGAGATACAGAGAGAGATACAGAGAGAGATACAGAGAGAGATACAGAGAGAGATACAGAGTGAGATACAGAGAGGGATACAGAGAGAGATACAGAGAGAGATACAGAGAGAGATGCAGAGAGAGATACAGAGAGAGATACAGAGAGAGATACAGAGAGAGATACAGAGAGAGATACAGAGAGAGATACAGAGAGAGATACAGAGAGAGATGCAGAGAGAGATGCAGAGAGAGATGCAGAGAGAGATACAGAGAGAGATACAGAGAGAGATACAGAGAGAGATACAGAGAGAGATGCAGAGAGAGATGCAGAGAGAGATACAGAGAGAGATACAGAGAGAGATACAGAGAGAGATACAGAGAGAGATACAGAGAGATACAGAGAGAGATACAGCGAGAGATACAGAGAGAGAGATACAGAGAGAGAGATACAGAGAGAGAGATACAGAGAGAGATACAGAGAGAGATACAGAGAGAGATACAGAGAGAGATACAGAGAGAGATACAGAGAGAGATACAGAGAGAGATAGAGAGAGAGATACAGAGCAAGATACAGAGAGAGATACAGAGAGAGATACAGAGAGAGATACAGAGAGAGATACAGAGAGAGATACAGAGAGAGATACAGAGAGAGATACAGAGAGAGATGCAGAGAGAGATACTGAGCGAGATAAGGAGAGAGATACAGAGAGAGATACAGAGAGAGATACAGAGAGAGATGCAGAGAGAGATGCAGAGAGAGATGCAGAGAGACATACAGAGAGAGAGAAACAGAGAGAGATACAGAGAGAGATACAGAGAGAGATACAGAGAGAGATGCAGAGAGAGATGCAGAGAGACATACAGAGAGAGAGAAACAGAGAGAGATACAGAGAGAGATGCAGAGAGAGATACAGAGAGAGATACAGAGAGAGATACAGAGAGAGATGTAGCGAGAGATACAGAGAGAGATACAGAGAGAGATGCAGAGAGAGATACAGAGAGAGATACAGAGAGAGATACAGAGAGAGATACAGAGAGAGATGCAGAGAGAGATGCAGAGAGAGATACAGAGAGAGATACAGAGAGAGATACAGAGAGAGATACAGAGAGAGATACAGAGAGAGATGCAGAGAGAGATACTGAGCGAGATAAGGAGAGAGATACAGAGAGAGATACAGAGAGAGATACAGAGAGAGATGCAGAGAGAGATGCAGAGAGAGATGCAGAGAGACATACAGAGAGAGAGAAACAGAGAGAGATACAGAGAGAGATACAGAGAGAGATACAGAGAGAGATGCAGAGAGAGATGCAGAGAGACATACAGAGAGAGAGAAACAGAGAGAGATACAGAGAGAGATGCAGAGAGAGATACAGAGAGAGATACAGAGAGAGATACAGAGAGAGATGTAGCGAGAGATACAGAGAGAGATACAGAGAGAGATGCAGAGAGAGATACAGAGAGAGATACAGAGAGAGATACAGAGAGAGATACAGAGAGAGATGCAGAGAGAGATGCAGAGAGAGATACAGAGAGAGATACAGAGAGAGATACAGAGAGAGATACAGAGAGAGATACAGAGAGATACAGAGAGAGATACAGCGAGAGATACAGAGAGAGAGATACAGAGAGAGAGATACAGAGAGAGAGATACAGAGAGAGATACAGAGAGAGATACAGAGAGAGATACAGAGAGAGATACAGAGAGAGATACAGAGAGAGATACAGAGAGAGATACAGAGAGAGATACAGAGAGAGATACAGAGTGAGATACAGAGAGGGATACAGAGAGAGATACAGAGAGAGATACAGAGAGAGATGCAGAGAGAGATACAGAGAGAGATACAGAGAGAGATACAGAGAGAGATACAGAGAGAGATACAGAGAGAGATACAGAGAGAGATACAGAGAGAGATGCAGAGAGAGATGCAGAGAGAGATGCAGAGAGAGATACAGAGAGAGATACAGAGAGAGATACAGAGAGAGATACAGAGAGAGATGCAGAGAGAGATGCAGAGAGAGATACAGAGAGAGATACAGAGAGAGATACAGAGAGAGATACAGAGAGAGATACAGAGAGATACAGAGAGAGATACAGCGAGAGATACAGAGAGAGAGATACAGAGAGAGAGATACAGAGAGAGAGATACAGAGAGAGATACAGAGAGAGATACAGAGAGAGATACAGAGAGAGATACAGAGAGAGATACAGAGAGAGATACAGAGAGAGATAGAGAGAGAGATACAGAGCAAGATACAGAGAGAGATACAGAGAGAGATACAGAGAGAGATACAGAGAGAGATACAGAGAGAGATACAGAGAGAGATACAGAGAGAGATACAGAGAGAGATGCAGAGAGAGATACTGAGCGAGATAAGGAGAGAGATACAGAGAGAGATACAGAGAGAGATACAGAGAGAGATGCAGAGAGAGATGCAGAGAGAGATGCAGAGAGACATACAGAGAGAGAGAAACAGAGAGAGATACAGAGAGAGATACAGAGAGAGATACAGAGAGAGATGCAGAGAGAGATGCAGAGAGACATACAGAGAGAGAGAAACAGAGAGAGATACAGAGAGAGATGCAGAGAGAGATACAGAGAGAGATACAGAGAGAGATACAGAGAGAGATGTAGCGAGAGATACAGAGAGAGATACAGAGAGAGATACAGAGAGAGATACAGAGAGAGATGCAGAGAGAGATGCAGAGAGAGATACTGAGCGAGATACAGAGAGAGATACAGAGAGAGATACAGAGAGAGATACATAGTGAGATACAGAGAGAGAGATACAGAGAGAGAGATACAGAGAGAGATACAGAGAGAGATACAGAGAGATGCAGAGAGAGATACAGAGAGAGATACAGAGAGAGAGATACAAAGAGTGAGATACAGAGAGAGATACAGAGAGAGATACAGCGAGAGATAGAGAGAGATACAGAGAGAGATGCAGTGCGAGATACAGAGAGAGATACAGAGAGAGATACAGGGAGAGATACAGAGAGAGATACAGGGAGAGATACAGAGGGAGATACAGAGAGAGATACAGAGAGAGATACAGAGAGAGATACAGCGAGAGATAGAGAGAGATACAGAGAGAGATACAGAGAGAGATACAGAGAGAGATACAGAGGGAGATACAGAGAGAGATACAGAGAGAGATACAGAGAGAGATACAGCGAGAGATAGAGAGAGATACAGAGAGAGATGCAGAGCGAGATACAGCGAGAGATAGAGAGAGAGATACAGTTAGAGATACAGAGAGAGATACAGAGAGAGATACAGAGAGAGATACAGAGAGAGATACAGAGAGAGATGCAGAGAGAGATGCAGAGAGAGATACAGAGAGAGATACAGATAGAGATACAGAGAGAGATACAGAGAGAGATACAGAGAGAGATACAGAGAGAGATGCAGAGAGATGCAGAGAGAGATACAGAGAGAGATACAGAGAGAGATACAGAGAGAGATACAGAGAGAGATAAAGAGAGAGATACAGAGAGAGATACAGAGAGAGGTACTGAGAGAGATACAGAGAGAGATACAGAGAGAGATACAGAGCGAGATACAGAGAGAGATACAGAGAGAGATACAGAGAGAGATACAGAGAGAGATACAGAGAGAGATACAGAGAGAGATGCAGAGAGAGATACAGAGAGAGATACAGAGAGAGATACAGAGTGAGATACAGAGAGAGATACAGAGAGAGATACAGAGAGAGATACAGAGAGAGATACAGAGAGAGATACAGAGTGAGATACAGAGAGGGATACAGAGAGAGATACAGAGAGAGATACAGAGAGAGATGCAGAGAGAGATACAGAGAGAGATACAGAGAGAGATACAGAGAGAGATACAGAGAGAGATACAGAGAGAGATACAGAGAGAGATGCAGAGAGAAATACAGAGAGAAATACAGAGAGAGATACAGAGAGAAATACAGAGAGAGATACAGAGAGAGATACAGAGAGAGATACAGAGAGTGAGAGACAGAGTGAGGTGGACAGAGTGAGGTGGACAGAGTGAGGTGGACAGAGAGAGTTACAGAGAGAGTTACAGAGAGAGATACAGAGAGAGACACAGAGAGATACAGAGAGAGATAGAGTGAGTGAGAGACACAGAGAGTGAGAGATACAGAGACAGATACAGAGAGTGAGAGATACAGAGAGAGAGACAGAGAGTGAGAGATACAGAGAGAGATACAGAGGGACGTATAGAGAGATACAGAGACAGATACAGAGAGAGATACAGAGAGAGATACGTAGAGAGATGCAGAGAGAGGTAGAGAGAGATACAGAGACATATACAGAGAGAGAGGCAGCGAGAGAGACATAGAGAGATACAGAGAGAGAGAGATACAGAGAGAGATACAGGGAGAGACACAGAGAGACAGAGACAGGGAGAGAGAGAGAGAGACAGAGAGAGAGACAGGGAGAGAGTGTCAGAGAGAGACAGAGAGTGAGACATAGAGAGAGAGATGGAGAGAGAGTCAGAGAGGGATGCAGGGAGAGAGAGAGAGAGAGACAGAGATAGACAGAGACAGAGAGAGAGTGAGACAGACAGAGCGAGACAGAGAGAGAGAGACAGAGAGTGAGCCAGAGAGAGAGAAACATCGAAACATAGAGTGAGAGACAGAGAGATACAGAGAGAGATTAAGATAGAGATACAGGGCGAGAGATACAGGGAGAGAGATACAGGGAGATAGACAGAGAGAGTTACAGAGAGAGATCCAGAGGGAGCGACAGAGAGAGCGATAGAGGGAGAGAGACAGACGACATTAGAGACAGGTGTAGTGATCGCTGCAGCGAGTGATTCAGAGACAGATAATGAGAGAGAAACAGAGACAGATACCGAGACAGAGACAGAAACAGAGACAGAAACGGAGGGAGAGACAGAGAGAGAGAGACAGACATAGAGACAGACAGAGAGGGATATAGAGCGAGGGAGATACAGAAAGTGATACAGAGAGAGATACAGAGACAGAGAGAGTTACAGAGATAGTTACAAAGAGAGAGACAGAGAGATGCAGAGAGAACGACAGAGAGAGATACAGAGACAGAGAGAGACAGAGAGTGATACAGAGAGAGATACAGTGAGAGAGACAGAGAGAGACAGAGAGAGATACATAGAGAGATAATGAGAGTGATGCAGAGAGAGATACAGAGAGAGATATAGCAAGAGATACAGAGAGAGACAGAGAGAGTTACAGAGAGAGATGCAGTGGGACATACAGAGAGAAAGATACAGAGAGAAATTCAGAGAGCGATACAGAGAGAAATAGAGAGAGCGAGATTCAGTGAGAGATACAGAGAGATAGAGAGCGAGAGAGATTCAACGCGAGATGTATACAGGGAGGAATGCAGAGATGAATACGGTGAGATACAACGCGAGAGAGATACAGAGTGAGATACAGAGAACGATGGAGAGGGAGATAGAGAGAGAGATTCAGTGAGAGATACAGAGAGAGATAGAGAGCGAGAGAGATTCAACGCAAAATGTATACAGGGAGGAATGCTGAGAGGAATACAGTGAGAAACAACGCGAAAGAGATACAGAGTGAGATACAGAGAGAGATATAGGGAGAGATAGAGAGAGAGATTCAGAGAGAGATACAGAGAGAGATACAGAGAGACAGAGAGAGATACAGATAGAGATGAAGATAGAGATGCAGATTGAGATGCAGAGAGAGATACAGAGAGATACAGAGAGGGATGCAGATAGAGAGATACAGAGAGAGATACACAGAGAGATACACAGAGAGATACACAGAGAGATACACAGAGAGATACACAGAGAGATACAGTGAGAGATACAGTGAGAGATACAGTGAGAGATACAGAGAGAGATACACAGAGAGAATACACAGAGAGATACACAGAGAGATACACAGAGAGATTCACAGAGAGATACACAGAGAGATACAGAGAGTGATGGAGAGGGAGATAGAGAGAGAGATTCAGTGAGAGATACAGAGAGAGATAGAGAGAAAGAGAGATTCAATGCGAGATGTATACAGGGATGAATGCTGAGAGGAATACAGTGAGATACAACGCGAGAGAGATACAGAGTGAGATACAGAGAGATAGAGGGAGAGAGAGAGAGAGTGATTCAGAGAGAGATACAGAGAGAGATACAGAGATACAGAGAGAGATACAGATAGAGATAAAGATAGAGATGCAGATTGAGATGCAGAGAGAGATACAGAGAGGGATGCAGATAGAGAGATACAGAGAGAGATACAGAGAGAGATACAGAGAGCGATACACAGAGAGATACACAGTGAGATACAGAGAGATACAGTTAGAGATACAGAGTGAGAGATACAGAGACAGATACAGAGAGAGATACAGCGAGAGAGATACAGAGGGAGATACAGAGAGAGATACAGAGGGAGATACAGAGGAGAGATACAGAGAGACAGAGAGAGATACAGAGAGAGTTACAGGGAGAGGGAGGAGAGAGATACAATGAGAGATAGAGAGTGAGATACAGAGAGAGATACAGAGACAGAGGCAGAGAGAGATACCGAGAGATACAGAGAGAGAGAGACAGAGAGAGATACAGAGGGAGATACAGAGAGATACAGAGAGAGATACAGAGAGAGATACACAGTGAGATACACAGAGAGATACACAGAGAGATACACAGAGAGATACACAGAGAGATTCACAGAGAGATACACAGAGAGATACAGAGAGCGATGGAGAGGGAGATAGAGAGAGAGATTCAGTGAGAGATACAGAGAGAGATAGAGAGCGAGAGAGATTCAATGCGAGATGTATACAGGGAGGAATGCTGAGAGGAATACAATGAGATGCAACGCGAGAGAGATACAGAGTGAGATACAGAGAGAGATAGAGGGAGAGAGAGAGAGAGAGATTCAGAGAGAAATACAGAGATACAGAGAGAGATACAGAGAGAGATACAGAGAGAGATACAGATAGAGATGCAGATTGAGATGCAGAGAGAGATACAGAGAGGGATGCAGATAGAGAGATACAGAGAGAGATACACAGAGAGATACACAGAGAGATACACAGAGAGATACAGAGAGATACAGTTAGAGATACAGAGTGAGATACAGAGTGAGAGATACAGAGACAGATACAGAGACAGATACAGAGAGAGAGATACAGAGGGAGATACAGAGAGAGATACAGAGGGAGATACAGAGGGGAGATACAGAGAGACAGAGAGAGATACAGAGAGAGTTACAGGGAGAGGGAGGAGAGAGATACAATGAGAGATAGAGAGAGAGATACAGAGAGAGATACAGAGACAGATGCAGAGAGAGATACCGAGAGATACAGAGAGAAAGAGACTGAGAGAGATACATAGGGAGGTACAGAGAGATACAGAGAGAGAAATACAGAGAGCGATACAGGGAGAGATACAGAGAGATACAGAGAGAGATGGGGTGAGAGATACAGAGATATACAAAGAGAGAGATATAGAGAGAGATACAGCGAGAGATACAGAGAGAGAGACAGAAAGAGCGACAGAGGTAGAGAGACAGAGGGCAATACAGAGACAGATGTTGTGATCGCTGCAGTGAGTGATTCAGGCAGATAATGAGAGAGAAACAGAGAGTGAGAGATACAGAGAGAGATCCAGAGAGAAATACAGAGTGAGATACAGAGTGAGTTACAGAGACATCGACAGAGTGAGGTGGACAGAGAGAGTTACAGAGAGAGATACAGAGAGAGACACAGAGAGAGATACAGAGAGGTCCACAGAGAGATATAGACAGAGATGCAGAGGGAGAGATACAGAGAGAGATAGAGAGAAAGAGATACAGAGAGAGAGAGAGAGCAAGGTACAGTGATAGGTACAGAGAGAGATACAGAGAATGAGATACAGAAAGAGAGACAATGAGGGGTACACAGAGCGGTACAGGGAGAGGTACAGGGAGAGGTACAGGGAGAGATACAGAGAGTGAGAGATACAGAGAGAGATACAGAGGGATGTATAGAGAGAGATACGGAGACAGATACAGAGAAAGAGAGGCAGAAGGAGAGAGACATAGAGAGATACACAGAAAGAGATACAGAGAGAGAGAGACATAGAGAGGTACAGAGAGAGAAACGTAGAGATACAGGGAGAGATACAGAGAGTGAGAGATAGAGAGAGAGATACAGAGGGAGGTATAGAGAGAGATACAGAGACAGATACAGAGAGAGAGATGCAGAGAGAGATAGAGAGAGATACAGAGACATATACAGAGAGAGAGGCAGAGAGAGAGACAGGGAGAGACACAGAGAGACACAGAGAGACACAGAGAGACAGAGAGAGATAGAGACAGAAAGAGAGACAGAGAGAGAGACAGGGAGAGAGAGACAGAGAGAGACGGAGATAGAGGCAGAGAGAGAAAAAGAGAGAGACAGACAGAGAGAGACAGAGAGAGAGACAGAGAGTGAGACCGAGAGAGACATCGAAACATAGAGTGAGAGACAGAGAGAGATACAGAGAGAGATCCAGAGAGAGATCCAGAGAGAGATCCAGAGAGAGATCCAGGGAGAGATCCAGAGAGAGATCCAGAGAGACATACAGAGTGAGATACAGAGCGAGAGATACCGGGAGAGAGACACAGAGAGAGAGACAGAGAGAGAAACAGAGGGAGATACAGAGGGAGATACAGAGGTAGATACAGAGGGAGATACAGAGGGACAAAGAGAGATACCGAGAAAGATACAGGCAGAGATACAGAGAGAGTTACTGGGAGAGGTGTGGAGAGAGATAAAGTGAGCGCTATAGAGAGAGATACAGAGGGAGATACCGAGAGAGAGATACAGAGAGAGAAATACAGAGAGTGATACAGGGAGAGATACAGAAAGAGATAGGGAGAGAGAAATACCGAGAAAGATACAGGCAGAGATACAGAGAGAGTTACTGGGAGAGGTGTGGAGAGAGATAAAGTGAGCGCTATAGAGAGAGATACAGTGGGAGATACCGAGAGAGAAATACCGAGATATAAATACAGAGTGAGATACAGGGAGAGATACAGAAAGAGATAGAGAGAGATACCGAGAAAGATACAGGCAGAGATACAGGGAGACAGATACAGAGAGAGATACAGAGCGAGAGAGACAGCGGTAGATACAGAGAGAGATACAGAGAGAGATACAGAGAGAGATACAGAGAGAGATACAGAGGGAGATACAGAGAGAGTGATACAGAGAGAGTGATACAGAGAGAGAGATACAGAGAGAGATACAGAGTGATATACAGGGAGAGATACATAGAGAGAGATACAGAGAGGGAGATACCGAGAGAGAGATACCGAGAGAGAGATACAGAGGGAGATACAGAGGGAGATACAGAGAGAGATACAGAGAGAGATACAGAGAGAGATACACAGAGAGATACAGAGAGACACAGAGAGAGATACAGAGGGAAATAGAGAGAGATACAGAGACAGATACAGAGAGAATACAGAGAGATAGCGAGAACGATACAGAGTAAGATACAGAGACAGAGAGACACAGCGACAGTGAGAAATACAGAGACAGATACAGAGAGAGCTACTGAGAGCGATACAGAGAGAGATACAGAGAGAGATACAGAGATAGAGACAGAGATAGATACAGAGAGATATACAGAGAGAGAGAGACAGAGGGAGATACAGGGAGAAGTACAGAGAGAGAGACATAGAGAGTACAGAGAAAGAGATGCAGAGAGAGAGAGAGATACAGAGAGAGATACAGGGAGAGGTATGGAGAGAGATACAGTGAGAAATAGAGAGAGAGATACAGAGACAGAGGAAGAGAGATACAGAGAGAGTGACAGAGAGTGAGACAGAGAGAGATACACAGAGAGAGATACAGAGAGAGATACAGAGAGAGATACAGAGGGAGATACAGAGGGAGATACAGAGAGAGATACAGAGAGAGATATCAGAGAGATACAGAGAGCGAGTGAGATTGAGCGCGAGAGATATACAGAGAGGAATACATAGAGGAACACAATGATATACAACACGAAAGAGATACAGAGTTTAATACAGAAAGATAGATTCAGTGAGAGATACAGAGTGAGATACAGAGAGAAATGGAGAGAGTGAGATTCAGTGAGAGATACAGAGAGAGATAGAGAGCAAGAGAGATTCAACGCGAGATGTATACAGGGAGGAACGCGAGAGAGATACAGAGTTAGATACAGAGAGAGATAGTGAGAGATTAAGAGAGAGATACAGAGATACAGATAGAGATGCAGAGAGAGATGCAGAGAGAGATGCAGAGAGAGATGCAGAGAGAGATGCAGAGAGAGAGATAGAGAGAGAGATACAGGGAGAGATACAGAGGGAGATACAGGGAGAGATACAGGGAGAGATACAGAGAGATACAGAGAGATACAGAGGGAGATACAGAGGGAGATACAGAGAGAGATACAGAGAGAGAGAGAGATACAGAGGGAGATACAGAGGGAGATACAGAGGGGAGATACAGTGAGAGGCAGAGAGAGAGACAGAGAGAGACAGAGAGAGATACAGAGAGAGATACAGAGAGAGTTACAGGGAGAGGGAGGAGAGAGATGCAGTGAGAGATACAGAGACAGAGAGAGATACCGAGAAATACAGAGAGAGAGACAGAGAGAGATACAGAGATAGAGACAGAGATAGATACAGAGAGATATACAGAGAGAGAGAGACAGAGAGAGATACAGGGGGAAGTACAGAGAGAGAGACATAGAGAGTACAGAGAAAGAGATGCAGAGAGAGAGAGATACAGAGAGAGATACAGGGAGAGGTATGGAGAGAGATACACTGAGAGATAGAGAGAGATACAGAGCGAGAGAGACAGCGGTAGATACAGAGAGAGATACAGAGAGAGATACAGAGAGAGATACAGAGAGAGATACAGAGGGAGATACAGAGAGAGTGATACAGAGAGAGTGATACAGAGAGAGAGATACAGAGAGAGAGATACAGAGTGATATACAGAGAGAGATACAGAGAGAGAGATACAGAGAGAGAGATACCGAGAGAGAGATACCGAGAGAGAGATACAGAGGGAGATACAGAGGGAGATACAGAGAGAGATACAGAGAGAGATACAGAGAGAGATACTCAGAGAGATACACAGAGAGATACAGAGAGACACAGAGAGAGATACAGAGGGAAATAGAGAGAGATACAGAGACAGATACAGAGAGAATACAGAGAGATAGCGAGAACGATACAGAGTAAGATACAGAGACAGAGAGACACAGCGACAGTGAGAAATACAGAGACAGATACAGAGAGAGCTACTGAGAGCGATACAGAGAGAGATACAGAGAGAGATATAGAGATAGAGACAGAGATAGATACAGAGAGATATACAGAGAGAGAGAGACAGAGGGAGATACAGGGAGAAGTACAGAGAGAGAGAGACATAGAGAGTACAGAGAAAGAGATGCAGAGAGAGAGAGAGATACAGAGAGAGATACAGGGAGAGGTATGGAGAGAGATACAGTGAGAAATAGAGAGAGAGATACAGAGACAGAGGAAGAGAGATACAGAGAGAGTGACAGAGAGTGAGACAGAGAGAGATACACAGAGAGAGATACAGAGAGAGATACAGAGAGAGATACAGAGGGAGATACAGAGGGAGATACAGAGAGAGATATCAGAGAGATACAGAGAGCGAGTGAGATTGAGCGCGAGAGATATACAGAGAGGAATACATAGAGGAACACAATGATATACAACACGAAAGAGATACAGAGTTTAATACAGAAAGATAGATTCAGTGAGAGATACAGAGTGAGATACAGAGATAAATGGAGAGAGTGAGATTCAGTGAGAGATACAGAGAGAGATAGAGAGCAAGAGAGATTCAACGCGAGATGTATACAGGGAGGAACGCGAGAGAGATACAGAGTTAGATACAGAGAGAGATAGAGAGAGATTAAGAGAGAGATACAGAGATACAGATAGAGATGCAGATAGAGATGCAGAGAGAGATGCAGAGAGAGATGCAGAGAGAGTTGCAGAGAGAGATGCAGAGAGAGAGATACAGAGAGAGATACAGAGGGAGATACAGGGAGAGATACAGGGAGAGATACAGAGAGATACAGAGAGATACAGAGGGAGATACAGAGGGAGATACAGAGAGAGATACAGAGAGAGAGAGAGATACAGAGGGAGATACAGAGGGAGATACAGAGGGGAGATACAGTGAGAGGCAGAGAGAGAGACAGAGAGAGACAGAGAGAGATACAGAGAGAGATACAGAGAGAGTTACAGGGAGAGGGAGGAGAGAGATGCAGTGAGAGATATAGAGACAGAGAGAGATACCGAGAGATACAGAGAGAGAGACAGAGAGAGATACAGAGATAGAGACAGAGATAGATACAGAGAGATATACAGAGAGAGAGAGACAGAGGGAGATACAGGGGGAAGTACAGAGAGAGAGACATAGAGAGTACAGAGAAAGAGATGCAGAGAGAGAGAGATACAGAGAGAGATACAGGGAGAGGTATGGAGAGAGATACAGTGAGAGAGAGATACAGAGACAGAGGAAGAGAGATACAGAGAGAGTGACAGAGAGTGAGACAGAGAGAGATACACAGAGAGAGATACAGAGAGAGATACAGAGAGAGATACAGAGAGAGATACATAGAGGGAGTCAGAGATAGATACAGAGACAGATACAGATACAGAGAGAGATACCGAGGGAGATACAGAGAGAGATACAGAGAGAGATACAGGGAGAGATACAGAGAGATACGGAGAGATAGAGAGAGATAGAGAGAACGATACAGAGTACGATACAGAGAGACACAGCGACAGTGAGAAATTCAGAGATAGAGAGAGAGCTACAGAAAGCGATACAGAAAGAGATACAGGGAGAGAGAGAGAGAGAGAGATGCAGAGAGAGATACAGGGAGAGGTATGGAGAGAGATACAGTGAGAGATAGAGAGAGAGATACAGAGGCAGAGAGAATCAGAGAAAGTGACAGAGAGTGAGACAGAGAGAGATACACAGAGAGATACACAGAGAGATACAGAGAGAGATACAGAGAGAGATACAGAGAGAGATACAGAGAGAGATCCAGAGAGAGATCCAGAGAGAGATACAGAGGGAGATACAGAGTGAGATACAGAGAGATATAGAGAGAGAGATTAAGAGAGGGATACAGAGATACAGATAGAGATGCAGATAGAGATGCAGAGAGAGATGCAGAGAGAGATGCAGAGAGAGAGATAGAGAGAGAGATACAGAGAGATACAGAGACAGAAACAGAGAGAGATACAGAGAGAGTTACAGAGGGAGATACAGGGAGAGATACAGGGAGAGATACAGGGAGAGATACAGAAAGATACAGAGAGATACAGAGTGATACAGAGAGATACAGAGGGAGATACAGAGGGAGATACAGAGAGAGATAGAGAGAGAGATACAGAGGGAGATACAGAGAGAGATACAGAGGGAGATACAGAGAGAGACAGAGAGAGAGACAGAGAGAGTTACAGTAAGAGGGAGGAGAGAGATGCAGTGAGAGATAGAGAGAGAGATACAGAGACAGAGAGAGATACCGAGAGATACAGAGAGAGAGACAGAGAGAGATAAAGAGAGAGAGATACAGAGAGAGATACAGAGAGAGATACACAGAGAGATACAGAGAGATACAGTTAGAGATACAGAGAGAGATACAGAGAGATAGAGAGAGAGAGATTATACAGAGAGATACAGCGAGAGATACAGAGAGAGCTACAGAGTGAGATACAGAGTGAGATACAGAGAGAGATACAGAGTGAGATACAGAGTGAGATACAGAGTGAGATACAGAGTGAGATACAGAGAGAGAGAGAGATACAGAGATAGATACATAGTGAGATACAGAGAGAGATAAAGAGAGAGATACAGAGGGAGATACAGAGAGATATAGACAGAGGGAGATACAGAGAGAGATACAGAGAGAGAGACAGAGAGAGAGATACAGAGATAGATACATAGTGAGATACTTAGGGAGATACAGAGGGAGATACAGAGGGAGATACAGAGAGAGATACAGAGAGAGAGACAGAGAGAGAGATACAGAGAGAGATACAGAGAGGGAGTCAGAGATAGATACAGAGACAGATACAGAGACAGATACAGAGAGAGATACAGAGGGAGATACAGAGAGAGATACAGAGAGATACAGAGAGATAGAGAGAGATAGAGAGAACGATACAGAGTACGATACAGAGAGACACAGCGACAGTGAGAAATTCAGAGGTAGAGAGAGAGCTACAGAAAGTGATACAGAAAGAGATACAGAGAGAGAGAGAGAGAGATGCAGAGAGAGATACAGGGAGAGGTATGGAGAGAGATACAGTGAGAGATAGAGAGAGAGATACAGAGACAGAGGCAGAGAGATACAGAGAGAGTGACAGAGAGTGAGACAGAGAGAGATACACAGAGAGATACACAGAGAGATACAGAGAGAGATACAGAGAGAGATCCAGAGAGAGATACAGAGAGAGATACAGAGGGAGATACAGAGAGAGATACTGAGAGAGATACCAGAGAGAGATACAGAGAGATACAGTGAGCGAGTGAGATTGAGCGCGGGAGATATACAGAGAGGAATACATAGAGGAACACAATGAGATACAACGCGAAAGAGATACAGAGTTTGATACAGAGAGAAAGTTTCAGTGAGAGATACAGAGTGAGATACAGAGAGAAGTAGAGAGAGTGCGATTCAGTGAGAGATACAGAGAGAGATAGAGAGCGAGAGAGATTCAATGCGAGATGTATACAGGGAGGAATGCGAGAGAGATACAGAGTGAGATACAGAGAGAGATAAAGGTAATGATTGAGGGAGAGATAGAGAGAGAGATTCAGAGAGAGATGCAGAGATACAGATAGAGATGCAGATAGAGATGCAGATAGAGATGCAGAGAGAGTTGCAGAGAGAGATACAGAGAGAAATACAGAGAGAGATACAGAGGGAGATACAGGGAGAGATACAGGGAGAGATACAGAGAGATACAGAGAGATACAGAGGGAGATACAGAGGGAGATACAGAGAGAGATAGAGAGGGAGATACAGAGAGAGATACAGAGGGAGATACAGAGGGGAGATACAGAGAGAGACAGAGAGAGATACAGAGAGATATACATAGAGAGTTACTGGGAGAGGGAGGAGAGAGATGCAGTGAGAGATAGAGAGAGAGATACAGAGACAGAGAGAGATACCGAGAGATACAGATAGAGAGACAGAGAGAGAGAAAGAGAGAGATACAGAGAGAGATACAGAGAGAGTTACAGAGAGAGATACAGAGGGAGATACAGATGGAGATACAGAGAGGTACAGAGAGAGAAATACAGAGAGAGATACAGGGAGATATACAGAGCGATGCAGAGAGAGATGGAGAGAGAGATACAGAGAGATATATAGAGAGAGAGATATACAGAGAGATACAGCAAGAGATACAGAGGGAGTTACAGAGTGAGATACAGAGTGAGATACAGAGTGAGATACAGAGAGAGAGAGATACAAAGATAGATACATAGTGAGATACAGAGAGAGATACAGAGAGAGATCCAGAGGGAGATACAGAGGGAGATACAGAGGGAGATACAGAGGGAGATACAGAGAGAGAGACAGAGAGAGATACAGAGAGAGATACAGAGAGGGAGTCAGATATCGATACAGAGATAGATACAGAGACAGATACAGAGGGAGATACAGAGAGAGATACAGAGAGGGAAACAGAGAGATACAGAGAGATACTGAGAGATACAGAGAGATACAGAGAGATAGAGAGAGATAGAGAGAACGATACAGAGTACGATACAGAGAGACACAGCGACAGTGAGAAATTCAGAGATAGAGAGAGAGCTACAGAAAGCGATACAGAGAGAGATACAGAGAGAGATACAGAGAGAGATACAGAGAGAGATACAGAGAGAGAGACAGAGAGAGAGACAGAGAGAGAGACAGAGAGAGAGTCAGAGAGAGAGAGACAGAGAGAGAGACAGATAGAGATACATAGAGAGAAACAGAGAGAGATACAGAGAGAGATACAGAGAGAGACACAGAGAGAGTCACAGTGGGAGATACAGAGAGGGATACAGAGAGAGAGAGAGACAGAGAGAGAACAGACAGAGAGAAACAGAGACAGACACAGAGACAAATACACACAGTCAGAGACACTCAGAAATGCAGTCCCTGATTCTGCTGCTCACGGATGGCTCAATTTCCTCCTTGCGAATATTTCCTCGCGGCCTCCGTTCTGACCCCTAGAAATGTCTTGGTGACTATCATAATACTGACTGCTCTGTCACTGCAGTGTTTATCCCTCTCTCTCCTTTTATAAACAGGATGGGACATTGAAAATGCCCCAGTCCCCTGGAACCACTCAGATATCAATGAGGATTGAGTATCAGGGCCAGTGTGTCCACTATTTCCACACTCCATCCCTCAGTCACTGTCACACAGCCAATCGAGACCCAGTTAATCTTCTATTTCATTGTGATAGAAAGAGTTTTGGATTGAAAGGGGTTAACTGAGCCTGTTTGTTTAGTGACTGTGATTAATGTAAGTCTCTATGGATCTAACCGTGTCACTGGAGGGTTTGTCTCTGCTATTAATAAGCAATTCCTTTCATTGTGTTATCCCAAACAGTCAGCGGGAGCGTCAACTCCAACACTGCCAGAGATCAGCGCCTCCAGAGAGACCGAGAGGAGGGAGCAGAATCTGGGAACTACCCACAGGGACATTACAGCAATGGATCAGAATCTGTGAACTATCCACAGGAACGTTACAGCAATGGATCAGAATCTGGGAACTACCCACAGGAACGTTACAGCAATGGATCAGAATCTGGGAACTACCCACAGGAACGTTACAGCAATGGGTCAGAATCTGGGATCTATCGACAGGAACGTTATAGCAATGGATCAGAATCTGGGAACTACCCACAGCAATGTTACAGCAATGGATCAGAATCTGGGAACTACCCACAGGAACGTTACAGCAATGGATCAGAATCTGGGAACTACCCACAGGAACGTTACAGCAATGGGTCAGAATCTGGGATCTATCAACAGGAACGTTATAGCAATGGATCAGAATCTGGGAACTACCCACAGGAATGTTACAGCAATGGATCTGAATCTGGGAACTATCCACCGGGATGTTACAGCAATGTATCAGAATCTGGGAACTACCCACAGGAACGTTACAACAATGGATCAGGATCTGGGAACTACCCACAGGAACGTCACAGCAATGGATCATAATCTGGGAACTATCCACAGGAACGTTACAGCAATGGATCAGAATCTGGGAACTAGCCACAGGAACGTCACAGCAATGGACAGGAGTTTTTCCGCAGGTCTTGATTGGATTGCTCAAGATCCTTTCCTTTCAGCAGGTTGGATCCAAGATGTACTCTGGATAATTCAGGCGGGTTATTATCCCCTCCTGGCTGTTGTTGGTGTCCCTGGTAGGTCTCACTATCCAGTTATTTATTGTATAAACTACTTTAAGTGTATTATTGCTCGGGACATTTCCATCTTGGAAAGATTGAATGCATGTTGGTTTACAGGTGCAACAGGTGATTAAGAAGGCAAATGGAATGTTGTCCTTCATTGCTAGAGGGATGGAGTTTAAGTCTAAAGAGGTTATGCTGCAATTGTATAAGGTGTTAGTGAGGCCACACCTGGAGTATTGTGTTCAGTTTTGGTCTCCTTCCTTGAGAACGGACGTACTGGCACTGGAGGGTGTGCAGAGGAGATTCACTAGGTTAATCCCAGAGCTGAAGGGGTTGGATTACGAGGAGAGGTTGAGTAGACGGGGACTGTACTCGTTGGAATTTAGAAGGATGAGGGGGGATCTTATAGAAATATATAAGATGATGAAGGGAATAGATAGGATAGATGCGGGCAGGTTGTTTCCACTGGCGGGTGAAAGCAGAACTAGGGGGCATAGCCTCAAAATAAGGGTAAGTAGATTTAGGACTGAGTTTAGGAGGAACTTCTTCACCCAAAGGGTTGTGAACCTATGGAATTCCTTGCCCAGTGAAGCAGTAGAGGCTCCTTCATTAAATGTTTTTAAGATAAAGATAGAAAGTTTTTTGAAGAATAAAGGGATTAAGGGTTATGGTGTTCGGGCCGGAAAGTGGAGCTGAGTCCACAAAAGATGAGCCATGATCTCATTGAATGGCGGAGCAGGCTCGAGGGGCCAGATGGCCTACTCCTGCTCCTAGTTCTTATGTTCTGATGTACGTCAGTTCCAGTCGCTAATCGCAGTCCCTATCCAGTATCCACACACCGCTCTCTGGCTGAAATCGGAGACTGGCGTCACAATCTCCGTGCTCCCTTTGACAGTGAAATTATTTATATCCAGATGTTCTTTCTATTCCCAATCTTACCCACTTGCCATCGCCTCATCACAGCTGCAGAATAATCCATCATCTGTGTCTCTGTTAAATCCAGATTCGACTATTGCGATTACATTCTAGTCACCCAATTGCTGTTATAAATCTTCCTGTAGCACAGTTCATCCCCAACTCTGCTGTCCATATCCTAACAAACACACAACGCCAGTCACGTACCATCCTTCTGCTCACTGATCTACATTGGATCCCAATCTGGCAGCTCTCAATATCAATGTTCTAATTCTGTGATTGAAATTCTACAAATAATTTATACCATTTCCAACGAAAGTGAAAACAGTAAATTTTCATTCCATGTCCAGTTCTGCTATTGGAAAGTTAGTGGAGGTGATGTGGATGTGTTTCTGGAGGTTGTGTTATTGGGAAGTTAGTTGGGGTGATGTGGATGAGTTACTGGAGGTTGTGTTATTGGGAAGTTAGTTGGGGTGATGTGGATGGGTTTCTGGGGTTTGTGTTATTGGGAATTTGATAGATGTGATGTACATGTGTTTCTGGTGGTTGTGTAATTGGGAAGTTAGTGGAGGTGATGTGGATGAGTTTCTGGAGGTTGTGTTATTGGGAAGTTCGTTGAGGTGATGAGGATGTGTTTCTGGCGGTTGTTTTATTGGGAAGTTATTGGAGGATATGAGGATGGGTTTCTGGGGTTGGTGTTATTGGGAAGTTATTGGAGGTGATCAGGAGGGGTTTCTGGAGTTTGGGTCATTAGGAGGTTAGTGGTGGTGATGAGAATGGATTTCTGGAGGTTGTGTTATTGTGAAGTTAGTGGATGTGATGTGGATGTGGTTCTGGAGGTTGTGTTATTGGGAAGTTAGTTGGGGTGAAGAGGATATTTTTCTGGAGGTTGTGTTATTGGGAAGTTAGTGGAGGTGATGAGGATGTGTTTCTGGAGGTTGTGTTATTGGGAAGTTAGTGGAGGAGATGTGGATGTGTTTCTGGAGTTTGTGTTATTGGGAAGTTAGTGGAGGTGATGAGAATGTGTTTCTCGAGGTTGTGTTATTGGGAAGTTAATGGAGGTGATGAGGATGTGTTTCTGGACGTTGTGTTATTGAGAAGTTAGTGGACGTGATGTGTTTCTGGAGGTTGTGTTCGTGGGACGTTAGTGGAGGTGATGTGGATGTGTTTCTGGAGGTTGTGTTATTGGGAAGTTAGTGGTGGTGATGAGGATGAGTTTCTGGAGGATGTGTTCGTGGGACGTTAGTGGACGTAATGAGGATGTGTTTCTGCTGGTCGTGTTATTGGGAGGTTAGTGGAGGTGATGTTGATGTGTTTCTGGAGGGTCGATTATTGGGGAGTTAGTGGAGGTGATGAAGATTAGTTTGTGGAGGACGTGTTATTGGGAAGTTAGTGGAGGTGATGTGAAGTGGATGGTTTAAAGGAGGTTGTATTATTGGGAAGTTAGTGGTGGTGATGTGAATGTTTTAGCAGAGGTTGTGATACGGGGAAGTTCGTGGAGGTGATGTGGATGTGTTTCTGGAGGTTGTGTTATTGGGAAGATAGTGGAGGTGATGAAGATTAGTTTGTGGAGGACGTGTTATTGGGAAGTTAGTGGAGGTGATGTGGATGTGTTTCTAGAGTTTGTATTATTGTGATGTTATTGGAGGTGCTGTGGATGTGTTTCTGGAGGTTGTATTATTGGGACATTAGTGGAGGTGATGAGGATGTGTTTCAGGAGGTTTTGTTATTGGGAAGTTAGTGGAGGTGATGAGGATGTGTTTCTGGAGGTTGTGTTATTGGGAAGTTAGTGGAGGTGATGAGGATGTGTTTCTGGAGGTTGTGTTATTGGGAAGTTAGTGGAGGTGATGAAGATGTCTTTCTTGAGGTTGTGTTATTGGGAAGTTAGTGGAGGTGATGAGGATGTGTTTCTGGAGGTTGTGTTATTGGGAAGTTAGTGGAGGTGATGAGGATGTGTTTCTTGAGGTTGTGTTATTGCGAAGTTAGTGGAGGTGATGAGGATGTGTTTCTGGAGGTTGTGTTATTGGGAAGTTAGTGGAGGTGATGTGGATGGGTTTCTGGAGGTTGTATTATTGGGAATTTAGTGGAGATGATGTGAATGATTTAGCAGAGGTTGTGATATTGGGAAGTTCGTGGAGGTGATGAGGATATGTTTCTGGAGGTTGTGTTATTGGGAAGTTAGTCGAGGTGAAGTGGATGTGTTTCTGGAGGTTGTGTTATTGGGAAGTTAGTGGAGGTGATGAGGATGTGTTTCTTGAGGTTGTGTTATTGCGAAGTTAGTGGAGGTGATGAGGATGTGTTTCTGGAGGTTGTGTTATTGGGAGGTTAGTGGAGGTGAAGTGGATGTGTTTCTGGAATTGGTGTTATTGGGAATTTGTTAGATGTGATGTACATGTGTTTCTGGTGGTTGCGTAATTGAGAAGTTAGTGGAGGTGATGTGGATGAGTTTCTGGAGGTTGTGTTATTGGGAAGTTCGTTGAGGTGATGAGTATGTGTTTCTGGCGGTTGTTTTATTGGGAAGTTATTGGAGGAGGTGAGGATGGGTTTCTGGAGTTGATGTTATTGGGAAGTTATTGGAGGTGATCAGGAGGGATTTCTGGAGTTTCGGTCATTAGGAGGTTAGTGGTGGTGATGAGAATGGATTTCTGGAGGTTGTGTTATTGGGAAGTTAGTGGAGGTGATGAGAATGTGTTTCTGGAGGTTGTGTTATTGAGAAGTTAGTGGACGTGATGTGTTTCTGGAGGTTGTGTTCGTGGGACGTTAGTGGAGGTGATGTGGATGTGTTTGTGGAGGTTGTGTTATTGAGAAGTTAGTGGACGTGATGTGTTTCTGGAGGTTGTGTTCGTGGGACGTTAGTGGAGGTGATGAGGATGTGTTTCTGGAGATGTGTTATTGGGAGGTTAATGGAGGTGATGTGGATGTGTTTCTGGAGGTTGTGTTATTGGGGTGTTAGTGGTGGTGATGAGGATGAGTTTCTGGAGGTTGTGTTCGTGGGACGTTAGTGGACGTAATGAGGATGTGTTTCTGCTGGTCGTGTTAGTGGAGGTGATGTCGATGTGTTTCTGGAGGTTTGATTATTGGGGGGTTAGTGGAGGCGAAGTGGATGGTTTACAGGAGGTTGTATTATTGGGAAGTTAGTGGTGGTGATGTGAATGTTTTACCAGAGGTTGTGATACTGGGAAGTTCGTGGAGGTGATGTGGATGTGTTTCTGGAGGTTGTGTTATTGGGAAAATAGTGGAGGTGATGAGGATAAGTTTGTGGAGGACGTGTTAGTGGGAAGTTAGTGGAGGTGATGTGGATGTCTTTCTAGAGTTTGTATTGTTGTGATGTTATTGGAGGTGCTGTGGATGTGTTTCTGGAAGTTGTGTTATTGGGAAGTTAGTGGAGGTGAAGTGGATGTGTTTCTGGAGGTTGTGTTATTGGAAAGGTAGTGGGGGTGATGTGGATGTGTTTCTGGAGGTTGTATTATTGGGAAGTTAGTGGAGCTGTTGTGGATGTGTTTCTGTAGGTTGTGTTATTGGGACATTAGTGGAGGTGATGAGGATGTGTTTCAGGATGTTTTGTTATTGAGAAGTTAGTGGAGGTGATGAGGATGGTTTCTGGAGGTTTTGTTATTGGGAAGTTAGTTGAGGTGATATGGATGTGTTTCTGGAGATGTGTTATTGGGAAGTTAGTGGAGCTGGTGTGGATGTGTTTCTGGAGGTTGTGTTTTTGGGACTTTAGTGGAGGTGTTGAGGATGTGTTTCTGGAGGTTGTGTTATTGCGAAGTTGGTGGAGGTGAAGCGAAAGTGTTTCTGGAGGTTGTGTTATTGTGAAGTTAGTGGAGGTGATGAGGATGTGTTTCTGGAGGTTTTGTTATTGGGAAGTTAGTGGAGGTGATGCGGATGGGTTTCTGGAGGTTGTATTATTGGGAATTTAGTGGTGGTGATGTGAATGTTTTAGCAGAGGTTGTGATATTGGGACGTTCGTGGAGGTGATGAGGATATGTTTCTGGAGGTTGTGTTATTGGGAAGTTAGTCGAGGTGAAGTGGATGTGTTTCTGGAGGTTGTGTTTTTGGGAAGTTAGTGGAGGTGATGAGGATGTGTTTCGTGAGGTTGTGTTATTGGGAAGTTAGTGGAGGTGATGAGGATGAGTTTCTGGAGGTTGTGTTATTTGGAGGTTCGTGGAGATGATGTGGATGTGTTTCTGGAGGTTGTGTTATTGGGAGGTTAGTGGAGGTGATGAGGATGTGTTTCTGGTGGTTGTGTGATTGGGAGGTTAGTGGAGGTGATGAGGATGTGTTACGGGAGTTTGTTTTATTGGGAAGTTAGTGGAGGTGATGAGGATGTGTTTCTGGAGGTTGTGTTATTGGGAGGTTTTGGAGGTGATGTGGATGTGTTTCTGGAGGTTGTGTTATTGGGAGGTTAATGGAGGTGATGTGGATGTGTTTCTGGAGGTTGTGTTATTGGGAGGTTAGTGGAGGTGATGAGGATGTGTTTCTGGAGGTTGTGTTATTGGGAAGTTAGTGGAGGTGATGAGGATGTGGTTCTGGAGGTTGTGTTATTGGGAGGTTAATGGAGGTGATGAGGGTGTGTTTCCGGAGGTTCTATTATTGGGGAGTTAGTGCAGGTGATGTGGATGGGTTACTGGAGGTTGTATTATTGGGAAGTTAGTGGTGGTGATGTGAATGTTTTTCCAGAGGTTGTGGTATTGGGAAGTTAGTGGAAGGGCTGTTGGATGTGTTTCTGGAGGTTGTGCTATTGGAAAGTTAGTGGAGGTGATGAGAATGTGTTTCTGGAGGTTGTGTTATTGAGAAGTTAGTGGACGTGATGTGTTTCTGGAGGTTGTGTTCGTGGGACGTTAGTGGAGGTGATGTGGATGTGTTTGTGGAGGTTGTGTTATTGAGAAGTTAGTGGACGTGATGTGTTTCTGGAGGTTGTGTTCGTGGGACGTTAGTGGAGGTGATGAGGATGTGTTTCTGGAGATGTGTTATTGGGAGGTTAATGGAGGTGATGTGGATGTGTTTCTGGAGGTTGTGTTATTGGGGTGTTAGTGGTGGTGATGAGGATGAGTTTCTGGAGGTTGTGTTCGTGGGACGTTAGTGGACGTAATGAGGATGTGTTTCTGCTGGTCGTGTTAGTGGAGGTGATGTCGATGTGTTTCTGGAGGTTTGATTATTGGGGGGTTAGTGGAGGCGAAGTGGATGGTTTACAGGAGGTTGTATTATTGGGAAGTTAGTGGTGGTGATGTGAATGTTTTACCAGAGGTTGTGATACTGGGAAGTTCGTGGAGGTGATGTGGATGTGTTTCTGGAGGTTGTGTTTTTGGGAAAATAGTGGAGGTGATGAGGATAAGTTTGTGGAGGACGTGTTAGTGGGAAGTTAGTGGAGGTGATGTGGATGTCTTTCTAGAGTTTGTATTGTTGTGATGTTATTGGAGGTGCTGTGGATGTGTTTCTGGAAGTTGTGTTATTGGGAAGTTAGTGGAGGTGAAGTGGATGTGTTTCTGGAGGTTGTGTTATTGGAAAGGTAGTGGGGGTGATGTGGATGTGTTTCTGGAGGTTGTATTATTGGGAAGTTAGTGGAGCTGTTGTGGATGTGTTTCTGTAGGTTGTGTTATTGGGACATTAGTGGAGGTGATGAGGATGTGTTTCAGGATGTTTTGTTATTGAGAAGTTAGTGGAGGTGATGAGGATGGTTTCTGGAGGTTTTGTTATTGGGAAGTTAGTTGAGGTGATATGGATGTGTTTCTGGAGATGTGTTATTGGGAAGTTAGTGGAGCTGGTGTGGATGTGTTTCTGGAGGTTGTGTTTTTGGGACTTTAGTGGAGGTGTTGAGGATGTGTTTCTGGAGGTTGTGTTATTGCGAAGTTGGTGGAGGTGAAGCGAAAGTGTTTCTGGAGGTTGTGTTATTGTGAAGTTAGTGGAGGTGATGAGGATGTGTTTCTGGAGGTTTTGTTATTGGGAAGTTAGTGGAGGTGATGCGGATGGGTTTCTGGAGGTTGTATTATTGGGAATTTAGTGGTGGTGATGTGAATGTTTTAGCAGAGGTTGTGATATTGGGACGTTCGTGGAGGTGATGAGGATATGTTTCTGGAGGTTGTGTTATTGGGAAGTTAGTCGAGGTGAAGTGGATGTGTTTCTGGAGGTTGTGTTTTTGGGAAGTTAGTGGAGGTGATGAGGATGTGTTTCGTGAGGTTGTGTTATTGGGAAGTTAGTGGAGGTGATGTGGATGTGTTTCTGGAGGTTGTGTTATTGGGAGGTTAGTGGAGGTGATGAGGATGTGTTTCTGGTGGTTGTGTGATTGGGAGGTTAGTGGAGGTGATGAGGATGTGTTACGGGAGTTTGTTTTATTGGGAAGTTAGTGGAGGTGATGAGGATGTGTTTCTGGAGGTTGTGTTATTGGGAGGTTAATGGAGGTGATGTGGATGTGTTTCTGGAGGTTGTGTTATTGGGAGGTTAGTGGAGGTGATGAGGATGTGTTTCTGGAGGTTGTGTTATTGGGAAGTTAGTGGAGGTGATGAGGATGTGGTTCTGGAGGTTGTGTTATTGGGAGGTTAATGGAGGTGATGAGGGTGTGTTTCCGGAGGTTCTATTATTGGGGAGTTAGTGCAGGTGATGTGGATGGGTTACTGGAGGTTGTATTATTGGGAAGTTAGTGGTGGTGATGTGAATGTTTTTCCAGAGGTTGTGGTATTGGGAAGTTAGTGGAAGGGCTGTTGGATGTGTTTCTGGAGGTTGTGCTATTGGAAAGTTAGAGGAGGTGAGGCGAAAGTGTTTCTGGAGGTTGTGTTATTGGGAGGTAAGTGGAAGGGATGAGGATGTATTTCTAGAGTTTGTGTTGTTGTGAAGTTAGTGTCGGTGATGAGGATGTGTTTCTGGAGGTTGTGTTATTGGGAAGTTAGTGTCGGTGATGAGGATGAGTTTCTGGAGGTAGTGTTATTGGGAAGATAGTGCCGGTGATGAGGATGAGTTTCTGGAGGTTGTGTTATTGGGAAGTTAGTGGAGGTGATGTGGATGTGATTCTGAATGTTTTGTTATTGGGACGTTAGTGGAGGTGATGTGGATGTGTTTCTGGAGGTTGTGTTATTGGGACGTTAGTGGAGGTGATGAGGATGTGTTAAGGGAGGTTGTGTTACTGGGAGGTTAGTGGAGGTGATGAGGATGTCTTTCCGGAGGTTCTATTATTGGGGAGTTAGTGGAGGTGATGTGGATGGCTTACTGGAGGTTGTATTATTGAGAAGTTAGTGGTGGTGATGTGAATGTTTTAGCAGAGGTTGTGGTATTGGGAAGTTAGTGGAGGAGATGTGCATATTTTTCAGGAGTTTGTGTTATTGGGATGTTAGTGGAAGGGATGAGGATGTGTTTCTAGAGTTTGTGTTGTTGTGAAGTTAGTGGAGGTGAAACGAATGTGTTTCTGGAGGATGTGTTATTGGGAAGTTAGTCAAGGTGAAGTGTATGTATTTCTCGAGGTTGTGTTATTGCGAAGTTAGTTGGGGTGATGAGGATGTGTTTCTGCAGCTTGTGTTATTGGGAAGTTAGTGGAGGTGCTGTGGATGTGTTTCAGGAGATGTGTTATTGGGAAGTTAGTGAAGGTGATGAGGATGGGTTTCTGGAGGTTGTGTTATTGGGACGTTAGTGTAGGTGATGAGGATGTGTTTCTGGAGGTTGTGTTATTGGGAATTTAGTGGAGGTGATGAGGATGTGTTTCTGGAGGTTGTGTTATTGTGAAGTTAGTGGAGGTGATGAGGATGGGTTTCTGGAGATTGTGTTATTGTGAAGTTAGTGGAGGTGAAGCGAATGTGTTTCTGGAGGTTGTGTTATTGTGAAGTTAGCAGAGGTGCAGTGGATGTGTTTCTGGAGATGTGTTATTTGGAGGTTAGTGGTGGTGATGTGAATGTTTTAGCAGGGGTTGTAGCATTGGGATGTTAGTGGTGGTGATGAGGATGTGGTTCTGGTGGTTGTGATAACTGGAAGTTAGTGAATGTGATGTGGATGTGTTTCTGGAGATGTGTTATTGGGAAGTTAGTTGAGGTGATGAGGATGAGTTTCTGGAGGTTGTGTTATTGCTGCGTTAGTGGTGGTGATGAGGAAGTTGTTCTGCTGGTTGTGTTATTGGGAAGTTTGTGGAGGTGATGTGGATGTGTTTCTGGAGGTTGTGTTATTGGGAGTTTAGTGGAGGTGATGAGGATGTGATTCTGGAGGTTGTGTTATTGGGAAGTTAGTGGAGGTGATGTGGATGTCTTTCTGGAGCTTCTGTTATTGGGACGTTAGTGGAGGTGATGAGGATGTGTTTCTGGAGGTTGTGTTATTGAGAAGTTAGTGGAGGTGATGTGGATGTCTTTCAGGAGCTTGTGTTATTGGGAAGGTAGTGGAGGTGATGAGGATGTGTTTCTGGAGGTTGTGTTATGGGAACGTAAGTAGAGACGATGAGGATGTGTTAATGGAGGTTGTGTTATTGGGGAGTGAGTGGAGGTGATGTGGATGGGTTACTGGATGATGTATTATTGGGACGTTAGTGGTGGTGATATGAATGTTTTTGCAGAGGTAGTGGTATTGAGAAGTTAGTGGAAGTGCTGGTGGATGTGTTTCTGGAGGTTGTGTCATTGGGGAGTTCGTGGCCGTGATGAGGATGTGGTTCTGGAGGTTGTGTTATTGCAAACTTATTGGAGGTGATTAGGATGTGGTTCTGGAGGTTGTGTTATTTGCAAGTTAGTGGAGGTGAAGTAGATCTGTTTCTGGAGGTTGTATTATTGGGAAGTTAGTTGGGGTGATGAGGATTTGTTTCTGGAGATGTGTTATTGGGAAGTTAGTTGAGGTGAGGTGCACGTCTTTCTTGAGGGTGTGTTATTGGGAAGCTAGTGGAGGTGAAGTGGATGTGATTCTGGAGGTTGTGTTATTGGGGAGTTATTGAAGGTGATGAGGATGTGTTTCTGGAGGTTGTGTTATTCGGACGTTAGTGGAGGTGATGTGGATGTGTTTCTTGAGATTGTGTTATTGGGAAGTGTGTGGAGGTGATGAAGATTGTCTGTCTGGAGGGTGTATTATTGGGAAGTTAGTTGGGGTGATGAGGATGTGTGTCTGAAAGGTTGTGTTATTGGGAATTTAGTGGAGGTGATGAGGATGTGTTTCTGGAGGTTGAGTTATTGAGAAGTTAGTGGAGGTGATGTCGGTGTTTTTCTGGAGATTGTGTTTTTGGAAAGTTTGTGGAAGTGATTAAGATTGTGTGCCTGGAGGTTGTATTATTGGAAAGTTAGTGGACCTGCTGTGGATGTGTTTCTGTAGGTTGTGTTATTGGGAAGTTAGTGGAGGTGATGAGGATGTGTTTCTGGAGGGTGTGGTATTGGGATGTTAGTGGAGATGATGTGGATGTGTTTCTGGAGGTTGTGTTATTGGGAAGTTAGTGGAGGTGATGAGGATGTGTTTCTGGAGGTTGTGTTATTGGGAAGTTAGTGGAGGTGATGAGGATGTGTTTCTAGAGGTTGATTATTTGGTGGTTAGTGAAGGTGATGTGGATGTGGTTCAGGAGGTTATGTTGTTGGGAAGTTAGTGGACCTGAGGTGGATGTGTTTCTCGTGGTCGTGTTATTGGGGAGTTAGTGGAGGTGATGAGGATGTGTTTCTGGAGTTTGTGTTATTGGGAAGTTAGTGGACGTGATGTGGATGTATTTCTGGAGGTTGTGTTATTGGGAAGTTAGTGGACTTCATGCGTATGTGTTTCTGGAGGTTGTGTTATTGGGATCTAAGTGGACGTGAGGTGGATGTGTTTCTGGTGGTTGTGTTATTGGGACGTTAGCAGAGGTGCTGTGGATGTGTTTCTGGAGATGTGTTATTTGGAGGTTAGTTGAGGTGAAGTGGTGTGTTTCTGGAGATGTGTTATTGGGAAGTTAATTAGGGTGATGAGGATGTGTTTCTGGAGGTTCTGTTATTGGGAAGTTAGTGGAGGTAATGAGGATGTGTTTCTGGAGGTTGTGTTATTGGGAAGTTAGTGGATGTGATGTGGATGTGTTTCTAGAGTTTGACTTATTTGGAAGATAGTGGGGGTGATTTGGATGCTTTTCCAAATGTTATGTTATTGGGAAGTCAGTGGGGCTGACGTGGATGGTTTTCTGCAGGTTATGATTTTGCGAAGTTAGTGCAAGTGCTGTGGATGTGTTACTGGAGGATGTGTTATTGGGAAGTTAGTGGAGGTGATGAGGATGAGTTTCTGGAGGTTGTGTTATTGGGAACTTATTGGCGGTGAAGCGGATCTGTTTCTGGAGGTTGTGTTATTGGGAATTTAGTGGAGGCGATGTGGATATGTTTCTGGAGGTTGTGTTATTGGGAAGTTAGAGTCGGTGATGAGGGTGAGTTTCTCGAGGTTGTGTTATTGGGAAGTTAGTGGAGGTGATCAGGATGGGTTTCTGGAGTTTGTGTTATTGGGAAGTTAGTGTCGGTGATGAGGATGATTTTCTGGTGGTTGTGTTATTGCTCCCTTAGTGGTGGTGATGAGGATGCTGTTTGCTGGTTGTGTTATTGGGAAGTTTGTGGAGGTGATGAAGATTGTGTGTCTGGAGGTTGTATTATTGGGATGTTAGTGGACGTGAGGTGGATGTGTTTCTGGTGGTTGTGTTATTGGGACGTTAGCAGAGGTGCAGTGGATGTGTTTCTGGAGTTGTGTTATTTGGAGGTTAGTTGAGGTGAAGTGGATGTGTTTCTGGAGATGTGTTATTGGGAAGTTAATTAGGGTGATGAGGATGTGTTTCTGGAGGTTGTGTTATTGGGAAGTTAGTGGAGGTAATGAGAATGTGTTTCTGGAGGTTGTGTTATTGGGGAGTTAGTGGATGTGATGTGGATGTGTTTCTAGAGTTTGACTTATTTGGAAGATAGTGGAGGTGATTTGGATGCTTTTCCAAATGTTATGTTATTGGGAAGTCGGTGGGGCTGACGTGGATGGTTTTCTGCAGGTTATGATTTTGCGAAGTTAGTGCAGGTGCTGTGGATGTGTTTCTGGAGGATGTGTTATTGGGAAGTTAGTGGAGGTGATGAGGATGAGTTTCTGGTGGTTGTGTTATTGGGAACTTATTGGCGGTGAAGCGGATCTGTTTCTGGAGGTTGTGTTATTGGGAAGTTAGTGGAGGTGATGTGGATATGTTTCTGGAGGTTGTGTTATTGGGAAGTTAGAGTCGGTGATGAGGGTGAGTTTCTCGAGGTTGTGTTATTGGGAAGTTAGTGGAGGTGATCAGGATGGGTTTCTGGAGGTTGTGTTATTGGGAAGTTAGTGTCGGTGATGTTGATGATTTTCTGGTGGTTGTGTTATTGCTACCTTAGTGGTGGTGATGAGGATGCTGTTTGCTGGTTGTGTTATTGGGAAGTTTGTGAAGGTGATGAAGATTGTGTGTCTGGAGGTTGTATGATTGGGAGGTTAGTTGGGGTGATGAGGATGTCTTTCTGGAGATGTTTTATTGGGAAATTAGTGGAGGTGAGGTGAAAGTGTTTCTGGAGGTTGTGTTATTGGGAAGTTAATGGAGGTGATGCCGATGTGTTTCTGGAGGTTGTGTTATTGGGAAGTTAGTGGAGGTGATGCGGATGGGTTACTGGAGGTGGTGTTATTGGGAGGTGAGTGGAGGTGATGTGGATGTGTTTCTGGAGGTTGTGTTGTTGGGAAGTTAATGGAGTTGATGTGGATGTGTTTCTGGAGTTTATGTTATTGGAAAGTTAGTGGAGGTGATGAGGAATGTGATTCTGGAGGTTGTGTTACTGGGAAGTTAGTGGAGGTGATGTGGATGTCTTTCTGGAGCTTGTGTTATTGGGACGTTAGTGGAGGTGATGAGGATGTGTTTCTGGAGGTTGTGTTATGGGAACGTAAGTGGAGGTGATGAGGATGTGTTAATGGAGGTTGTGTTATTGGGGAGTGAGTGGAGGTGATGTGGATGGGTTACTGGATGATGTATTATTGGGAAGTTAGTGGTGGTGATATGAATGTTTTTGCAGAGGTAGTGGTATTGGGAAGTTAGTGGAAGGGCTGGTGGATGTGTTTCTGGAAGTTGTGTTATTGGGAAGTTAGTGGAGGTGAAGTGGATCTGTTTCTGGAGGTTGTGTTATTGGGAAGTTTGTGGAGTTGATGAAGATTGTGTGTCTGGAGGTTGTATTATTGGGAAGTTAGTTGGGGTGATGAGGATGTGTCTCTGGAGATGTGTTACTGGGAAGTTAGTGGAGGTGATGAGGATGTGTTAATGGAGGTTGTGTTATTGGGAAGTTAGTTGCGGTGATGAGGATGTGTTTCTGGAGGTTGTGTTATTGGGAAGGTAGTGGAGGTGATGTGGATGGGTTCCTGGAGGTGGTATTATTGGTAAGTTAGTGGTGTTGATGTGAATGTTTTAGCAGGTGTAGTGTTATTGGGACGTTAGTGGAGGTGATGTGAATGTGTTTCTGACGGTTGAGATATTGCGACGATGGTGGAGGTGATGAGGATGGGTTTCTGGAGATGTGTTATTTGGAGGTTAGTGGAGGTGATGTGGATGTGTTTCTGGTGGTTGTGTACTTGGGAAGTTAGTGGAGGTGATGAGGATGTGTTTGTGGAGGTTGTGTTATTGGGAGGTTAGTGGAGGTGATGTGGATGTGTTTCTGGAGGTTGTGTTGTTGGGAAGTTCGTGGAGGTGATGTGGATGGGTTACTGGAGGTGGTGTTATTGGGAGGTGAGTGGAGGTGATGTGGATGTGTTTCTGGAGGTTGTGTTGTTGGGAAGTTAATGGAGTTGATGTGGATGTGTTTCTGGAGTTTATGTTATTGGGAAGTTAGTGGAGGTGATGAGGAATGTGATTCTGGAGGTTGTGTTACTGGGAAGTTAGTGGAGGTGATGTGGATGTCTTTCTGGAGCTTGTGTTATTGGGACGTTAGTGGAGGTGATGAGGATGTGTTTCTGGAGGTTGTGTTATGGGAACGTAAGTGGAGGTGATGAGGGTGTGTTAATGGAGGTTGTGTTATTGGGGAGTGAGTGGAGGTGATGTGGATGGGTTACTGGATGATGTATTATTGGGAAGTTAGTGGTGGTGATATGAATGTTTTTGCAGAGGTAGTGGTATTGGGAAGTTAGTGGAAGGGCTGGTGGATGTGTTTCTGGAAGTTGTGTTATTGGGAAGTTAGTGGAGGTGAAGTGGATCTGTTTCTGGAGGTTGTGTTATTGGGAAGTTTGTGGAGGTGATGAAGATTGTGTGTCTGGAGGTTGTATTATTGGGAAGTTAGTTGGGGTGATGAGGATGTGTCTCTGGAGATGTGTTACTGGGAAGTTAGTGGAGGTGATGAGGGTGTGTTAATGGAGGTTGTGTTATTGGGAAGTTAGTTGCGGTGATGAGGATGTGTTTCTGGAGGTTGTGTTATTGGGAAGGTAGTGGAGGTGATGTGGATGGGTTCCTGGAGGTGGTATTATTGGTAAGTTAATGGTGTTGATGTGAATGTTTTAGCAGGTGTTGTGTTATAGGGACGTTAGTGGAGGTGATGTGAATGTGTTTCTGACGGTTGAGATATTGCGACGATGGTGGAGGTGATGAGGATGGGTTTCTGGAGATGTGTTATTTGGAGGTTAGTGGAGGTGATGTGGATGTGTTTCTGGTGGTTGTGTACTTGAGAAGTTAGTGGAGGTGATGAGGATGTGTTTGTGGAGGTTGTGTTATTGGGAGGTTAGTGGAGGTGATCTGGATGTGTTTCTGGAGGTTGTGTTGTTGGGAAGTTCGTGGAGGTGATGTGGATGTGTTTCTGGAGGTTGTGTTATTGGAAAGTTAGTGGAGGTGATTAGGATGAGTTTCTGGAGGTTGTGTTATTGGGAACTTATTGGCGGAGAAGCGGATCTGTTTCTGGAGGTTGTGTTATTGGGAAGTTTGTGGAGGTGATGTGGATGTGTTTCTGGAGATTGTGTTATTGGAAAGGTAGTGGAGGTGATGAGGATGGATTTCTGGAGGTTGTGTTATTGGGAAGTTAGTGGAGGTGATGTCGATGTGTTTCTGGAGATTGTGTTATTGGGAAGTGTGTGGAGGTGATGAAGATTGTCTGTCTGGAGGTTGTATTATTGGGAAGTTAGTTGGGGTGATGAGGATGTGTGTCTGAAAGGTTGTGTTATTGGGAATTTAGTGGAGGTGATGTGGATGTGTTTCTGGAGGTTGTGTTATTGAGAAGTTAGTGGAGGTGATGTCGATGTTTTTCTGGCGATTGTGTTTTTGGAAAGTTTGTGGAAGTGATGATGACTGTGTGCCTGGAGGTTGTATTATTGGGAAGTTTGTGGAAGTGATGATGACTGTGTGCCTGGAGGTTGTATTATTGGGAAGTTTGTTGGGGTGATGAGGAGCTGTTTCTGGAGATGTGTTATTGGGAAGTTAGTGGACCTGGTGTGGATGTGTTTCTGGAGGTTGTGTTATTGGGAAATTAGTGGAGGTGATGAGGATATGTTTCTGGAGGTTGTGTTGTTGGGAAGTTAGTGTAGGTGATGAGGATGTGTTTCTAAAGGTTGTGTTATTGGGACGTTAGTGGAGGTGATGAGGATGTGTTTCTGGAGGTTGTGTTATGGGAACGTAAGTGGAGGTGATGAGGGTGTGTTAATGGAGGTTGTGTTATTGGGGAGTGAGTGGAGGTGATGTGGATGGGTTACTGGATGATGTATTATTGGGAAGTTAGTGGTGGTGATATGAATGTTTTTGCAAAGGTAGTGGTATTGGGAAGTTAGTGGAAGGGCTGGTGGATGTGTTTCTGGAAGTTGTGTTATTGGGAAGTTAGTGGAGGTGAAGTGGATCTGTTTCTGGAGGTTGTGTTATTGGGAAGTTTGTGGAGGTGATGAAGATTGTGTGTCTGGAGGTTGTATTATTGGGAAGTTAGTTGGGGTGATGAGGATGTGTCTCTGGAGATGTGTTACTGGGAAGTTAGTGGAGGTGATGAGGGTGTGTTAATGGAGGTTGTGTTATTGGGAAGTTAGTTGCGGTGATGAGGATGTGTTTCTGGAGGTTGTGTTATTGGGAAGGTAGTGGAGGTGATGTGGATGGGTTCCTGGAGGTGGTATTATTGGTAAGTTAGTGGTGTTGATGTGAATGTTTTAGCAGGTGTTGTGTTATAGGGACGTTAGTGGAGGTGATGTGAATGTGTTTCTGACGGTTGAGATATTGCGACGATGGTGGAGGTGATGAGGATGGGTTTCTGGAGATGTGTTATTTGGAGGTTAGTGGAGGTGATGTGGATGTGTTTCTGGTGGTTGTGTACTTGAGAAGTTAGTGGAGGTGATGAGGATGTGTTTGTGGAGGTTGTGTTATTGGGAGGTTAGTGGAGGTGATCTGGATGTGTTTCTGGAGGTTGTGTTGTTGGGAAGTTCGTGGAGGTGATGTGGATGTGTTTCTGGAGGTTGTGTTATTGGAAAGTTAGTGGAGGTGATTAGGATGAGTTTCTGGAGGTTGTGTTATTGGGAACTTATTGGCGGAGAAGCGGATCTGTTTCTGGAGGTTGTGTTATTGGGAAGTTTGTGGAGGTGATGTGGATGTGTTTCTGGAGATTGTGTTATTGGAAAGGTAGTGGAGGTGATGAGGATGGATTTCTGGAGGTTGTGTTATTGGGAAGTTAGTGGAGGTGATGTCGATGTGTTTCTGGAGATTGTGTTATTGGGAAGTGTGTGGAGGTGAAGAAGATTGTCTGTCTGGAGGTTGTATTATTGGGAAGTTAGTTGGGGTGATGAGGATGTGTGTCTGAAAGGTTGTGTTATTGGGAATTTAGTGGAGGTGATGTGGATGTGTTTCTGGAGGTTGTGTTATTGAGAAGTTAGTGGAGGTGATGTCGATGTTTTTCTGGCGATTGTGTTTTTGGAAAGTTTGTGGAAGTGATGATGACTGTGTGCCTGGAGGTTGTATTATTGGGAAGTTTGTGGAAGTGATGATGACTGTGTGCCTGGAGGTTGTATTATTGGGAAGTTTGTTGGGGTGATGAGGAGCTGTTTCTGGAGATGTGTTATTGGGAAGTTAGTGGACCTGGTGTGGATGTGTTTCTAAAGGTTGTGGTATTGGGATATTAGTGGAGGTGATGTGGATATGTTTCTGGAGGTTGTGTTGTTGGGGAGTTAGTGGAGGTGATGAGGATGTGTTTCTAGAGGTTGACTTATTTGGAGGTTAGTGAAGGTGATGTGGATGTGTTTCAGGAGGGTGTGTTGTTGGGAAGTTAGTGTACGTGAGGTGGATGTGTTTCTCGTGGTTGTGTTATTGGGAAGATAGTGGAGGTGATGAGGATGTGTTTCTGGAGTTTGTGTTATTGGTGAGTTAGAGGAGGTGATGTGGATGTGTTTATTGAGGTTGTGTTATTGGGAAGTTAGTGTCGGTGATGAGGATGAGTTTCTGGAGGTTGTGTTATTGAGAAGTTAGTGTCGGTGATGAGGAAGAGTTTCTGGAGGTTGTGTTATTGGTAAGTTAGTGGAGGTGCTGTGGATCTGTTTCTGGCGATGTGTTATTGGGAACTTAGTGGAGGTGATGAGGATGTGTTTCTGGAGATTGTGTTTTTGGGAGGTTAGTGGAGGTGATGTGGATATGTTTCTGGAGGTTGTGTTATTGGGAAGTTAGAGTCGGTGATGAGGGTGAGTTTCTGGAGGTTGTGTTATTGGGAAGTTAGTGTCGGTGATGAGGATGATTTTCTGGTGATTGTGTTATTGCTACCTTAGTGGTGGTGATGAGGATGCTGTTTGCTGGTTGTGTTATTGGGAAGTTTGTGGAGGTGATGAAGATTGTGTGTCTGGAGGTTGTATTATTGGGAAGTTAGTTGGGGTGATGAGGATGTGTCTCCGGAGATGTGTTATTGGGAAGGTAGTGGAGGTGATGTGGATGGGTTTCTGGAGGTTGTGTTATTGGGACGTTAGTGGAGGTGATGTGAATGTGTTTCTGACGGTTGAGATATTGCGAAGTTGGTGGAGGTGATGAGGATGGGTTTCTGGAGGTTGTGTTATTGGGAAGTTAATGGAGGTGATGGGGATGTGTTTCTGAAGATGTGTTATTTGGAGGTTAGTGGTTGTGATGTGGATGTGTTTCTGGGGTTTGTGTGCTTGGGAAGTTAGTGGAGGTGATGAGGATGTGTTTCTGGAGGTTGTGTTGTTGGGAAGTTCGTGGAGGTGATGTTGATGTGTTTCTGGAGATTGTGTTATTGGGAAGTATGTGGAGGTGATGAAGATTGTCTGTCTGGAGGGTGTATTATTGGGATGTTAGTTGGGGTGATGAGGATGTGTGTCTGAAAGGTTGTGTTATTCGGAATTTAGTGGAGGTGATGAGGATGTGTTTCTGGAGGTTGTGTTATTGAAAAGTTAGTGGAGGTGATGTCGATGTTATTCTGGAGATTGTGTTTTTGGAAAGTTTGTGGACGTGATGAAGATTGTGTGCCTGGAGGTTGTATTATTAGGAAGTTAGTGGACCTGCTGTGGATGTTTTTCTGTAGGTTGTGTTATTGGGAAGTTAGTGGAGGTGATGAGGATGTGTTTCTGGAGGGTGTGGTATTGGGATGTTAGTGGAGATGATGTGGATGTGTTTCTGGAGGTTGTGTTATTGGGAAGTTAGTGGACGTGATGAGGTTGTGTTTCTGGAGGTTGTGTTATTGGGAAGTTAGTGGAGGTGATGAGGATGTGTTTCTAGAGGTTGATTATTTGGTGGTTAGTGAAGGTGATGTGGATGTGGTTCAGGAGGTTATGTTGTTGGGAAGTTAGTGGACCTGAGGTGGATGTGTTTCTCGTGGTCGTGTTATTGGGAAGTTAGTGGAGGTGATGAGGATGTGTTTCTGGAGTTTGTGTAATTGGGAAGTTAGTGGACGTGATGTGGATGTATTTCTGGAGGTTGTGTTATTGGGAAGTTAGTGGACTTCATGAGTATGTGTTTCTGGAGGTTGTGTTATTGGGACGTTAGCAGAGGTGATGTGGATGTGTTTCTGGAGATGTGTAATTTGCAGGTTAGTTGAGGTGAAGTGGATGTATTTCTGGAGGTTGTGTTATTGGGATGTTAGTGGATGTGAGGTGGATCTGTTTCTGGTGGTTGTGTTATTGGGACGTTAGCAGAGGTGCTGTGGATGTGTTTCTGGAGATGTGTTATTTGGAGGTTAGTTGAGGTGAAGTGGATGTGTTTCTGGAGATGTGTTATTGGGAAGTTAATTAGGGTGATGAGGATGTGTTTCTGGAGGTTGTGTTATTGGGAAGTTAGTGGATGTGATGTGGATGTATTTCTAGAGTTTGACTTATTTGGAAGATAGTGGGGGTGATTTGGATGCTTTTCCAAATGTTATGTTATTGGGAAGTCAGTGGGGCTGACGTGGATGGTTTTCTGTAGGTTATGATTTTGCGAAGTTAGTGCAGGTGCTGTGGATGTGTTTCTGGAGGATGTGTTATTGGGAAGTTAGTGGAGGTGATGAGGATGAGTTTCTGGAGGTTGTGTTATTGGGAACTTATTGGCGGTGAAGCGGATCTGTTTCTGGAGGTTGTGTTATTGGAAGTGTGTGGAGGTGATGAAGATTGTCTGTCTGGAGGGTGTATTATTGGGAAGTTAGTTGGGGTGATGAGGATGTGTGTCTGAAAGGTTGTGTTATTGGGAATTTAGTGGAGGTGATGAGGATGTGTTTCTGGAGGTTGTGTTATTGAGAAGTTAGTGGAGGTGATGTCGATGTTTTTCTGGCGATTTTGTTTTTGGAAAGTTTGTGGATGTGATGATGACTGTGTGCCTGGAGGTTTTATTATTGGGAAGTTTGTTGGGGTGATGAGGATGTGTTTCTGGAGATGTGTTATTGGGAAGTTAGTGGACCTGGTGTGGATGTGTTTCTGGAGGTTGTGTTATTGGGAAGTTAGTGGAGGTGATGAGGATATGTTTCTGGAGGTTGTGTTGTTGGGAAGTTAGTGGAGGTGATGAGGATGTGTTTCTAGAGGTTGTGGTATTGGGATATTAGTGGAGGTGATGTGGGTATGTTTCTGGAGGTTGTGTTGTTGGGGAGTTAGTGGACGTGATGAGGATGTGTTTCTAGAGATTGACTTACTTGGAGGTTAGTGAAGGTGATGTGGATGTGATTCAGGAAGTTGTGTTGTTGGGAAGTTAGTGGACGTGAGGTGGATGTGTTTCTCGTGGTTGTGTTATTGGGAAGATAGTGGAGGTGATGAGGATGTGTTTCTGGAGTTTGTGTTATTGGGGAGTTAGAGGAGGTGATGTGGATGTGTTTATTGAGGTTGTGTTATTGGTAAGTTAGTGGAGGTGCTGTGGATCTGTTTCTGGAGGTTGTGTTATTGGGAACTTAGTGGAGGTGATGAGGATGTGTTTCTGGAGATTGTGTTATTGGGAGGTTAGTGTCGGTGATGAGGGTGTGTTTCTGGAGGTTGTGTTATTGGGAAATTAGTGGAGGTGATCAGGATGGGTTTCTGGAGGCTGTGTTATTGGGAAGTTAGTGTCGGTGATGAGGATGATTTTCTGGTGGTTGTGTTATTGCTACCTTAGTGGTGGTGATGAGGATGCTGTTTGCTGGTTGTGTTATTGGGAAGTTAGTGGATGTAATGAAGATTGTGTGTCTGAAGGTTGTATTATTGGGAAGTTAGTTGGGGTGATGAGGATGTCTTTCTGGAGATGTGTTATTGGGAAATTAGTGGAGGTGAGGTGAAAGTGTTTCTGGAGGTTGTGTTATTGGGAAGTTAGTGGAGGTGATGCGGATGGGTTACTGGACGTGGTGTTATTGGGAGGTGAGTGGAGGTGATGTGGATGTGTTTCTGGAGGTTGTGTTGTTGGGAAGTTAGTGGCTTTGATGTGGATGTGTTTCTGAAGTTTGTGTTATTGGGAAGTTAGTGGAGGTGATGAGGAATGTGATTCTGGAGGTTGTGTTATTGGGATGTTAGTGGAGGTGATGAGGATGTGTTTCTAGAGGTTGGCTTATTTGGTGGTGAGTGAAGGTGATGTGGATGTGTTTCAGGAGGTTATGTTGTTGGGAAGTTAGTGGACCTGAGGTGGATGTGTTTCTCGTGGTTGTGTTATTGGGAAGATAGTGGAGGTGATGAGGATGTGTTTCTGGAGTTTGTGTTATTGGGAAGGTAGTGGAGGTGATGAGGATGTTTTTCTGGAGTTTGTGTTATTGGGAAGTTAGTGGACGTGATGTGGATGTATTTCTGGAGGTTGTGTTATTGGGAAGTTAGTGGACTTCATGCGTTTGTGTTTCTGGAGGTTGTGTTATTGGGACGTTAGCAGAGGTGATGTGGATGTGTTTCTGGAGGTTGTGTTATTGGGATGTTAGTGGACGTGAGGTGGATGTGTTTCTGGAGGTTGTGTTATTGGGAAGTTAGTGGCGGTGATGTCGATGTGTTTCTGGAGGTTGTGTTATTGGTAAGTTAGTGGAGGTGATGAAGATTGTGTGTCTGGAGGTTGTATTATTGAGAAGTAAGTTGGGGTGATGTGGATGTGTTTCTGGAGGTTATGTTATTGGGACGTTAGTGGAGGTGATGAGGATGTGTTTCTGGAGGTTGTGTTATTGGGAAGTTAGTGGAGGTGATGTGGATGTATTTCTGGAGGTTGTGTTGTTGGGAAGTTAGTGGATGTGAGGTGGATGTATTTCTGGAGTTTGTGTCATTGGGAAGTTAGTGGACGTGATGTGGATATATTTCTGGAGGTTGTGTTATTGGGAAGTTAGTGGACTTGATGCGTATGTGTTTCTGGAGGTTGTGTTATTGGGACATTAGGAGAGGTGCTGTGGATGTGTTTCTGGAGATGTGTTATTTGGAGGTTAGTTGAGGTGAAGTGGATGTGTTTCTGGAGGTTGTGTTATTGGGAAGTTAGTGGAGGTGATGAGGATTTGTTTCTGGAGGTTGTGTTATTGGGAAGTTAGTAGACGTGAGGTTGATGTGTTTCTGGTGGTTGTGTTATTGGGACGTTAGCAGAGGTGCTGTGGATGTGTTTCTGGAGATGTGTTATTTGGAGGTGAGTTGAGGTGAAGAGGATGTATTTCTGCAAGTTGAGTTATTGGGACGTTAGTGGAGGTGATCAGGATGTTTTTCTGGATGTTGTGTTATTGGGAAGTTAGTGGAGGTGAAGTGGCTGTGTTTCTGGAGGTTGTGTTATTGGGAAGTTAGAGTCGGTGATGAGGATGAGTTTCTGGAAGTTGTGTTATTGGGAGGTTAGTGGAGGTGATGAGGATGTGTTTCTGGAGGTTGTGTTATTGGTAATTTAGTGGAGGTGATGAGGATGCGTTTCTGGAGGTTGTGTTATTGGGAAGTTAGTGGAGGTGATGAGGATGGGTTTCCTGAGGTTGTGTTATTGGGAAATTAGTGGAGGTGATGAGGATGTATTTCTCGAGGTTGTATTATTGTGAAGTTAGAGTCGGTGATGAGGATGGGTTTCTGGAGGTTGTGTTATTGGGAAGTTAGTGGAGCTGTTGTGGATGTGTTCCTGGAGGTTGTGTTATTGTGAAGTTAGTGTCGGTGATGAGGATGAGTTTCTGGAGGTTGTGTTATTGGGAAGTTAGTGGAGGTGATGAGGATGGGTTTCTGGAGGTTGTGCTATTGGTAAGTTAGTGGAGGTGATGAGGATGTCTTTCTGGAGGTTGTGTAATTGGGAAGTTAATGGAGGTGATGTGGATTGTTTCTGGAGGTTGTGTTATTGCGAAGATAGTGGAGGTGATGAGGATGAGTTTCTGGAGGTTGTGTTATTAGGAAGTTATTGGAGGTGAAGTGGATGTGTTTCTGGAGGTTGTGTTATTGGGACGTTAGCGGAGGTGAAGTGGATATATTTCTCGAGTTTGTATTATTGTGAAGTTAGAGTCGGTAATGAGGATGTGTTTCTGGAGATTGTGTTATTGTGAAGTTAGCAGAGGTGAAGAGGATGTGTTTCTGGAGGTTGTGTTATTGTGAAGTTAGCAGAGGTGAAGAGGATGTGTTTCTGGAGGTTGTGTTATTGGGAAGTTAGTGGAGGTGATGAGGATGGGTTTCTGGAGGTTGCGTTATTGGGAAGTTAGTGGAGGTGATGTGGATGGTTTCTGGAGTTTGTGTTATTGGGAAGATAGTGGAGGTGATGAGGATGAGTTTCTGGAGGTTGTGTTATTGGGAAATTAGTGGAGGTGATGAGGATGTGTTAATGGAGGTTGTGTTATTGCGAAGATTGTGGAGGAGATAAGGATGTGTTTCTGGAGGTTGTGTTGTTGGGAAGTTAGTGGACGTGAGGTGTATGTTTTTCTGGTGGTTGTGTTATTGGGACGTTAGCAGAGGTGCTGTGGATGTGTTTCTGGAGATGTGTTATTTGGAGGTTAGTTGAGGTGATTTGGATGTGTTTCTGGAAGTTTTGTTATTGGGAAGTTAGTGGAGGTGATGAGGATGTGTCTCTGGAGGTTGAGATTGTGGGAAGTTAGTGGAGGTGATGAGGATGTGTTTCTGGAGGTTGTGATACTGGGAAGTTAGTGGAGGTGATGAGGATGTGTTTCTGGAGGTTCTGTTATTGGGAAGTTAGTGGAGGTGATGAGGATGTGTTTCTGGAGGTTGTGATACTGGGAAGTTAGTGGAGGTGATGAGGATGTGTTTCTGGAGGTTGTGTTATTTGGAAGTTAGTGGAGGTGCTGTGGATGTGTTTCTGGAGATGTGTTATTTGGAGGTTAGTTGTGGTGATGTGGATGTGTTTCTGTAGTTTGTGTTATTGGGAAATTATTGGAGGTGATGAGGATGAGTTTCTGGAGGTTGTGTGATTGGGAAGTTAGTGGAGGTGATGAGGATGGGTTTCTGGAGGTTGTGTTATTGGGAAGTTAGTGGAGGTGATGTGGATGTGTTTCTGGAGGTTGTGTTATTGGGAAGATAGTGGTGGTGATGTGGATGTTTTAGCATAGGTTATGGTATTGGGATGTTAGTGGAGGTGAATTGGATGTGTTTCTGGAGGTTGTGTACTTGGGAAGAATGTGGAGGTGATGAGGATGTGTTTCTGGAGTTTGTGTTATTGTGAAGTTTGCAGAGGTGCTGTAGATGTGTTTCTGGAGATGTGTTATTGGGAAGTTAGTGGATATGATGTGGATGTGTTCCTGGAGTTTGTGTTAATTGGAAGTTAGTGGACTTGATGCGTGTGTGTTTCTGGAGGTTGTGTTGTTGGGAAGTTAGTGGAGTTGATGAGGATGTGTTTCTGGTGGTTGTGTTATTGGGACGTTAGTGCAGATGCTGTGGTTGGGTTTCTGGAGTTTGTGTTAGATGGAGGTTTCTTGAGGTGATGTGGATGTGTTTCTGGAGGTTTTGTTATTGGGAAGTTAGTGGAGGTGATGAGGATGTGATTCTGAATGTTTTGTTATTGGGAAGTTAGTGGAGGTGATGAGGATGTGTTTCTGGAGATTGTGTTATTGGGAAGTTAGTGGAGGTGAAGTGAATGTGCTTCTGGAGGATGTGTTATTGGGACGTTAGTGAAGATGCTGTGGTTGGGTTTCTGGAGGTTGTGTTATTGGGAAGTAAATCGAGGTGATGTAGATGGGTTTCTGGAGGTTGTGTTATTGGGAATTATTGGAGTTGCTATGGATGGGTTTCTGGAGGTTGTGTTAATGGGAAGTGACATGTGAGAGTACTTTTACGATATGGATGTTTTAACAATGTCCCTTTAAGAACACAGTGATCTGTATCTGAGACAACCGTATACAACCGTATCTTATGTTCTTATGTCAGAGAGTAGGTGGAGCTGAGGTCAGGTCAGCCATTTTGCAGTTTTGTTTTGCAGTTTGGAGGAAAAGAGCTGGGTGTGTGTCTGTGTTTTGCAGTGAGCTGGATCTCTGCCATGAAAGACTATCCCTGGATCATTTGGGTGATTTAAATTCATAATTGCAAAGCCTTTAGCCTGATCTGATTTTGTTTAAAGGTATTAATTCTCTTGGAAGTTTGAAGGAACAGTTTAAGGAATTATTTACTGTTGCAATATTTTCTGAGTTATCTTTGAAGTAAGGGGTGTTTAGACACCAATGTTTATTTCAGATGTTAAGTTGAGTTATGGAATAAACATTATTTTGTGTTTAAAAACCCACGTGTCCATAATTGTAATCCCACACCTGGGAAAAAAGCCGTGTGCTCGGAAAAGCAACAAATCCATTAGAGGAAGAGGTTGGTTGAACTCCATGATACATTTTGGGGTTCTGAAAACGCCTCGCCCAGAACAGAAATTAGTGGAGGTGATGAGAATGGGTAACTGCTGACATTAAGTGAGAACAGATAATTTGGTGACCCCGTTCTGGACGAGGTCTGGGGACTGCAGTTACTGTGAATCTGGGTCTGTAACATGACCAACAAATGGAGCAAAGTCTGCAGAGAGGGGAAAGGCTGGAAAGAGAGAGGGGGAAGTTCTCTGTACCAGCATCTTGGGGATTTACAAGAACACTTTAACAACTGTGGTACCCTCATTAACGAAGCTTAGAGTGTAAACAGTAAAGAAGGCTTTAACAAGCGAAGAACTAGACTCGAGCTGAGACGTGTGCTAACAGAGGCACCGCCCACAAGTCGGCCCCTTATATACGGCTCACAGGTGGGCGGAGCTGGAGGCGGAGTTCCCCAGGGTTCCAAGCCCGGTGTTAAAGGGGACATCACCTTCCATGATGACAAGGGTAATGTGTTACAGTAACCATTCATCACATTCACCCCCTGTTTACAAAAGAGTCCGGCGGGGGTGAAGTGCCATCATAGGTCCATCCGGATTGGTGGCAGGATCATCCTTATCGACCTCCTCAGTTCGGGCGGTGGTGCGGCGGACACGGACGTCCTGGTTGAGGGTACATCCGGGAGCACGGCGGTCGGAGCTTCGGTCCGGGTCGGGGCAGGGGAACATGGCGCAGCGAGAATAGGCGGGGCCGGGGTAGCGGTGCCGGCGCCGGCGGGGTGTGTAAAGAGGGGGCCCCGCGCGGTAGGTGCTCACCAATGGGGGTTGGGGCCGGGAGGGGGTGTATTGTAGGGGGCGCCAGGTCCTGCAGGGGCGCGGCGCGGGAAGGGGCGTCTGGAGTGGGGGATCCAGCGGGTGCCAGATCCCGGAGGGAAACCGTATGTTGCCTGCCGTCGGAGTACTCCACGTAGGCGTAACTGGGGTTGGCGTGGAGCAGTCGGAGCTTTTCGACCAGGGGGTCCGTTTTATGGCTTCTCGTGTGCCTCCAGAGAAGAACAGGTCCCGGAGCCATCAGCCAAGGTGGAAGCGAGACCTTGGAGGTAGACTTCCTGGGGAAGACAAACAATCGGTCGTGAGGGGTCTCATTCGTGGCCGTGCAGAGGAGCGACCTAATGGAGTGTAAGGCATTGTGCAAGGCCTCCTGCCAGCGGGTAGTTGGGAGATTTGTCGACCGCAGGGCCAGAAGGACAGCCTTCCACACTGTCGCGTTCTCCCTCTCCTCCTGCCCGTTTTCCCGCGGGTTATAACTGGTCGTTCTGCTCGAGGCGATGTCTTTGCTGAGCAGATACTGACGCAGTTCATCGCTCATGAACGATGTACTCCGGTCGCTGTGGATATAAGCGGGGAAACTGAACGGGGTGAAGGTGCTGTGCAGTGCCTTAATCACCGTGGACGAGGTCATGTCGGGACAGGGGACGGCGAATGGGAAACGAGAGAACTCATGGATCACGGTGAGGAAATATGCATTACGATTGGTGGACGGGAGGGGCCCCTTGAAGTCCACGCTCAGTCACTCAAAGGGCCCCGAGGCCTTCACGAGCCGAACCTTGTCTAGCCGGTAGAAGTGCGGTTTGCACTCCGCACATATCTGGCAGGCCCTGACCATGGCCTTGACCTCCTTGGTTGAGTAAGGTAGGTTGCGGGACTTGATGAAATGGTCGAGCCGGGTAACCCCCGGGTGGCAGAGGTCATTGTGGATGGCTTGCAGGCGGTCCTCATGCGAGTTGGCGCATGTGCCGCGGGACAGGGCATCTGGGGGCTCATTGAGCTCCCCTGGACGATACTTGATATCATACGTGTAGGTGGAGAGTTCAATCCACCACCTCAAAATGTTATCGATTTTTATTTTGCCCCGTTGCGTGTTATCGAACATATAGGCGACCGACCGTTGGTTGGTGATGAGGGTGATCCTCCTACCGGCTAGATAGTGCCTCCAGCGCCGCACAGCGTCGAACCTCGGAGGCGGTGAGGGTCCGGGAGAAGAACGCTACTGGTCTGCCTGCCTGGGTAGCAGCCAGGGCGATGTCTGATGCATCGCTCTCTACCTGGAAGGGGATAGTTTCGTCCGTCGCGTGCATGGCGGCCTTGGCGATATCGGCCTTGATGCGACTGAAGGCTAATTGAGCCTCAGTCGAGAGGGGAAAAGTGGTGGTCTTTATGAGTGGGCGGACTTTGTCCCCATACTTGGGGACCCACTGGGCGTAGTAGGGGAAGAGCCCCAAGCACCATTTGAGGACCTTGAGGCTGCGGGGAGGAAGAGTTCCTTTAGGAGGCGCTTGCGGTCGGGTCGGGACCGAGGACGCCGTCTTCCACGACATAGCCGAGGATGGCTAGCCGTGTTGTGTGGAAAATGCAATTTTCTTCATTATAGGTCAGGTTAAGGGCTCGGGCGGTCTGGAGGAACTTTTCGAGGTCAGCGTCAAGGTCCTGCTGGTCATGGCCGCAGATGGTGACATTAGACCATAAGACATAGGAGTGGAAGCAAGGCCATTCGGCCCATCGAGTCCACTCCACCATTCAATCATGGCTGATTTCAACTCCATTTACCCGCTCTCTCTCCATAGCCCTTAATTCCTCGAGAAATCAAGAATTTATCAACTTCTGTCTTAAAGATACTCAACGTCCTGGCCTCCACCGCCCTCTGTGGCAATGAATTCCACAGACCCACCATTCTCTGGCTGAAGAAATTTCTCCTCATCTCTGTTCAAAAGTGACTCCCTTTTATTCTAAGGCTGTGCCCCCGGGTCCTAGTCTCCCCTGCTAATGGAAACAACTTCCATATATCCACCCTATCTAAGCCCTTCATTATCTTGTAAGTTTCTATTAGATCTCCCCTCAACCTCCTAAACTCCAATGAATATAATCCCAGGATCCTCAGACGTTCACCGTATGTTAGGCCTACCATTCCTGGGATCATCCGTGTGAATCTCCGCTGGACCCGCTCCAGTGCCAGTATGTCCTTCCTGAGGTGTGGGGCCCAAAATTGCTCACTGTATTCTAAATGGGGCCTAACTAATGCTTTATAAAGCTTCAGAAGTACATCCCTGCTTTTATATTCCAAGCCTCTTGAGATGAATGACAACATTGCATTTGCTTTCTTAATTACGGACTCAACCTGCAAGTTTACCTTTAGAGAATCCTGTACTAGGACTCCCAAGTCCCTTTGCACTTCAGCATTATGAATTTTGTCACCGTTTAGAAAATAGTCCACACCTCTATTCTTTTTTCCAAAGTGCAAGACCTCGCATTTGCCCACGTTGAATTTCATCAGCCATTTCTTGGACCACTCTCCTAAACTGTCTAAATCTTTCTGCAGCCTCCCCACCTCCTCCATACTACCTGCCCCTCCACCTATCTTTGTATCACCGGCAAACTTTGCCAGAATGCCCCCAGTCCCGTCATCTGTATGTTTAATATATAAAGAGAACAGCTGTGGCCCCAACACTGAACCCTGCGGGACACCACTCGTCACCGGTTGCCATTCCGAAAAAGAACCTTTTATCCCAACTCTCTGCCTTCTGCCGGACAGCCAATCGTCAATCCATGTTAGTACCTTGCCTCGAATACCATGGGCCCTTACTTTACTCAGCAGTATCAGCATTGTACAAGTACGGGTATGTAGCCCGCAAACCGTACTGGTCCACCATTTGGTCTATCGCCCTTTGAACAACGGAGACCCCATTTGTGACACCGAAGGGGACCCTGAGGAAGTGGAAGAGCCGGCCGGCTGCTTCGAAGGCACTATCGTGGCGGTCTTTTGGTCGGATGGGGAGCTGGTGGTAGGCGGATTTGAGGTCGACCGTGGAAAAGACTCGGTATTGGGCGATCCGATTTACCATTTATGCGATGCGAGGAAGGGGGTACGCATCAAGCTGCGTGAATCGGTTTATCGTCTGGCTATAATCCACGACCATCCGTTTCTTCTCCCCGGACCGGACCACCACTACTTGCGCTCTCCAAGGGCTGTTGCTAGCCTCGATGATCCCCTCTCCCAGTAAACGCTGGACCTCTGACTTGATAAAAGCCATATCTTGGGCACTGTAGCGCCGGCTCCTGGTGGCGACTGGCTTACAGTCGGGAGTGAGGTTCGCGAATAGCGAAGGGGGTGCGACTTTCAGTGTCGCAAGGCAGCACACCGTGAGGGGGGGGGCAAGGGTCCGCCGAACTTCAGTGTCAGGCTTCGGTGGCTGCACTGGAAATCCAGTCCGAGCAGCAGGGGGGCACAGAGGTGAGGGAGGATATAAAATTTGAAACGGGTGTATTTGGCGCCCTGGATCGAGAGATCCGCAATACAGTACCCCGTGATTTGTACTGAGTGGGACCCGGATGCGAGGGCTATGGTTTGGGATGTGGGGTGGGTGCGTAGGGAGCAGCGCCTTACCGTTTCAGGGTGGATAAAGCTCTCCGTGCTCCCGGAGTCGAAGAGGCATGCAGTGTCGCGCCCGTTGACCTGGCCCTGCATCATGGAGTTCTGCAGGTGTTTTGGCCGAGTTTGGTCGCGGGTGATCGCACCCACTCGAGGGTAGTCCGAGTCCTCAGGCGAGTCGGACTCGTAAAATGGCCGCCACCGTCGGTCGCACGTGTCGGGTTGAGAAGATGGCCGCCGACAAGATGGCCGCTCGCATGATTCGCACGAGGCTGATGACGCGTCAGAAGGGGGCGTGTCGGGTCGGTGGGCAGTAGCATTGCGAGACCTGCGGGCCTGAGAGCCTGATTTTCGGGCCGGCTGTTCTTTGTTCTTCTGGCCCCTGGGTCTGGCTGACCCTCGCAAAATGCCCCTTCTTCCCGCAGTCGCTGCAGATCGCGGAGCGTGTTGGGCAGCGTGGGTGTGGATGCTGGCCCTTCCCACAGAAGTAGCACGGTGTGCCCCCATGGCGAGTGGGTCACCGCGTTGCGCAGGCCTGTAATACAGCTGAGTCTGAGGAAGTCCGGGGGCGGGGCTCGCAGAGTCTGCGGGGTACGTACCCAAGTTGTCGGGCCACCACCAGCGAGGAGACGAGCGTTAGCGTGTCCTGGACGTCGTTTGCCCCGTTTTCAAGCAGCCGCTGCCGGATGTAGGTCGAGCGGATGCCGGACACGAAAGCGTCCCTGATATGCAGGTTCATATATACTTCCCCTGTCACATCCTGGTGGTCACAGCCCCTGGAAAGCGCGGTGAGTTTCTCAACAAACTCATCTAGCGATTGCCCCGAGCGCTGCCGGCAGGTAGAGTGCAGATGCCGGGCGTGCACCTCATTGATGGGTTTGACAAACCACTTGCGGAGTAACTCGATCGCTTCCTCATAAGTTGTCGCCTTTGCGAGCGTGGCGGAGATTCTGTGACTCACCCGGGCGTGGAGTAGGCGCAGCTCGCGTGGCCCCAGGATGATGTCTCTGAAAAGTCCAGGTAGGCCTCGAAGCACCGCAGCCAGTATTTAAAAATGTCCTTTGCCTCCGGTGTCCGTGCTTCCAGATTGAGCTTCTCTGGTTTTAGGCCTGTGTCCATCCTGATCCAGTTAAGTCTATTAAATTGTGGTACCTCAATAACGACGCTGAGAGTGTAAACAGTAAAGGAGGCTTTAATAAACTAAGCACTAGGCTGGAGCTGAGACGTGTGCTAACTGCTGCACTGCCCACAAGGCGGCCCCTTATATACGGCTCCCATAATGGCGGAGCCGGAGGCGGAGTCTCCCAGGGTTCCAAGTCCGGTCTTAAAGGGGACATCACCTTACATGATGACAAGGGTAATGTGTTCCAGTAACCGGTCATCACACCAACCCAGTCCTAACCCAGGGGCAAAGTGTGAGGCAAATCTGATACAACAAGGAGCTGGTTACAGAACGGTGTCGCCTCCTTCAGCACGGCCTGGAGCCTGACACCAGGCTGTGGATGGTCCTGTCAAATCTGATATAACAAGGAGCAGGTTACAGAACGGTGTCGCCTCCTTCAGCACGGCCTGGAGCCTGACACCAGGCTGTGGATGGTCCTGTCAAATCTGATACAAAAAGGAGCTGGTTACAGAACGGTGTCGCCTCCTTCAGCACGGCCTGGAGCCTGACACCAGGCTGTGGATGGGCCAGTCAAATCTGATATAACAAGGTGCTGGTTACAGAACGGTGTCGCCTCCTTCAGCACGGTCTGGAGCCTGACACCAGGCTGTGGATGGTCCTGTCACATCTGATATAACAAGGAGCTGGTTACAGAACGGTGTCACCTCCATAAGCACGGCCTGGAGCCTGACACCAGGCTGTGGATGGTCCTGTCAAATCTGATATAACAAGGAGCTGGTTACAGAACGGTGTCGCCTCCTTCAGCACGGCCTGGAGCCTGACACCAGGCTGTGGATGGTCCTGTCAAATCTGATATAACAAGGAGCTGGTTACAGAACGGTGTCGCCTCCTTCAGCACGGCCTGGAGCCTGACACCAGGCTGTGGATGGTCCTGTCAAATCTGATATAACATGATGCTGGTTACAGAACGGTGTCGCCTCCTTCAGCACGGCCTGGAACCTGACACTAGGCTGTGGATGGTCCTGTCAAATTGTCACAACAAGGTGCTGGTTACAGAACGGTGTCGCCTCCTTCAGCACGGCCTGGAGCCTGACACCAGGCTGTGGATGGTCCTGTCAAATTCTCACAACAAGGTGCTGGTTACAGAACGGTGTCGCCTCCTTCAGCATGGCCTGGAGCCTGACACCAGGCTGTGGATGGTCGTGTCAAATCTGATATAACAAGGTGCTGATTACAGAACGGTGTCACCTCCTTCAGCACGGCCTGGAGCCTGACACCAGGCTGTGGATGGTCCTGTCAAATCTGATATAACAAGGTGCTGGTTACAGAAAGGTCTCACCTCCTTCAGCACGGCCTGGAGCCTGACACCAGGCTGTGGATGGTCCTGTCAAATCTGATATAACAAGGAGCTGGTTACAGAACGGTGTCACCTCCTTCAGCACGGCCTGGAGCCTGACACCAGGCTGTGGATGGTCCTGTCAAATCTGATATAACAAGGAGCTGGTTACAGAACAGTGTCGCCTCCTTCAGCACGGCCTGGAGCCTGACACCAGGCTGTGGATGGTCCTGTCAAATCTGTCCCAACAAGGTGCTGGTTACAGAACGGTGTCGCCTCCTTCAGCACGGCCTGGAGCCTGACACCAGGCTGTGGATGGTCCTGTCAAATCTGATACAACAAGGAGCTGGTTACAGAACGGTGTCACCTCCTTCAGCACGGCCTGGAGCCTGACAACAGGCTGTGGATGGTCCTGTCAATTCTGATATAACAAGGAGCTGGATACAGAACGGTGTCACCTCCTTCAGCACCGCCTGGAGCCTGACACCAGGCTGTGGATGGTCCTGTCAAATCTGATATAACAAGGTCCTGGTTACAGAACGGTGTCGCCTCCTTCAGCACGGCCTGGAGCCTGACACCAGGCTGTGGATGGTCCTGTCAAATCTGATATAACAAGGAGCTGGTAACAGAACGGTGTCGCCTCCTTCAGCACGGCCTGGAGCCTGACACCAGGCTGTGGATGGTCCTGTCAAATCTGATATAACAAGGAGCTGGTTACAGAACGGTGTCGCCTCCTTCAGCACGGCCTGGAGCCTGACACCAGGCTGTGGATGGTCCTGTCAGAGGCTGTTAACGTCACAGTTCCATTGTCCGTTTCTGTATCCGGAATTTAGAAACTCGTCTCATTAATGGTGACCATTACACTGTGGTGGTTTGAGGCAACACTGCAGGGGCTCCTTGTATCACACGAAAGGGGATTATTGAGGAAAAGTAAATGGTTAACTATATACAGCACAGAGGTCACGGAAACAGCTTTTAATTGGGGGCTCCCCAGGCCACACTGCCTGTCCCTTGTTCCGAGGGATTACTGAGCAGGAAATAGTTAACTATATACAGCACAGAAGTCTCTGAAACAGCTTTTTAATTGGGGCTCCCAAGGCCACACTACCTGTCACCTGCTCCCAGGGGTTATTGAGCAGTAAGTGGTTAACTATATACAGCACAGAGGTCTCTGAAACAGCTTTTTAATTGGGGGCTCCCGAAGCCACACTGCCTGTCACCTGCTCCCAGGGATTATTGAGAAGTAAATGGTTAACTATATACTGCACAGAGGTCAATGAAACAGCTTTTTAATTGGGGGCTCCCGAGGCCACACTGCCTGTCCCCTGCTCCCAGGGATTATTGAGCAGTAAATGATTAACTGTATACGGGCACAGAGGCCTCTGACACAGCTTTTTAATTGGGGGCTCCCGGACCACACTGCCTGACCCATCTTCCCAGGGATTATCGAGCAGTAAATGGTTAACTACATACAGGCACAGAGGTCTCTGAAACAGCTTTTTAATTGGCGGCTCCCGAGGCCACACTCGCCTGTCCGCTGCTCCCAGGGATTATTGAGCAGTAAATGGTGAACTATATGCAGGCACAGAGGTCTCTGAAACAGCTTTTAAATTGGGGGCTCCCGGACCACACTGCCTGTCCCCTGCTCCCTGAGATATATTTTTCGTCAGTATTCACTCAGGAAAAAGATAATGTTGTGGAGGAGAATGCTGAGCCCCAGGCTAATAGAATAGATGGCATTGAGGTACGTAGGGAAGAGGTGTTGGCAATTCTGGACAAGCTGAAAATAGATAAGTCCCCGGGACCTGATGGGATTTAACCTAGGATTCTCTGGGAGGCCAGGGAAGAAATTGCTGGACCTTTGGCTTTGATTTTTATGTCATCATTGGCTACAGGAATAGTGCCAGAGGACTGGAGGACAGCAAATGTGGCCCCTTTGTTCAAAAAGGGGAGCAGAGACAACCCCGGCAACTATAGACCGGTGAGCCTCACGTCTGTAGTGGGTAAAGTCTTGGAGGGGATTATAAGAGACAAGATTTATAATCATCTAGATAGGAATAATATGATCAGGGATAGTCAGCATGGCTTTGTGAAGGGTAGGTCATGCCTCACAAATCTTATTGAGTTCTTTGAGAAGGTGACTGAACAGGTAGACGAGGGTAGAGCAGTTGATGTGGTGTATATGGATTTCAGCAAAGCGTTTGATAAGTTTTCCCACGGTAGGCTATTGCAAAAAATACGGAGGCTGGGGATTGAGGGTGATTTAGAGATGTGGATCAGAAATTGGCTAGCTGAAAGAAGACAGAGGGTGGTGGTTGATGGGAAATGTTCAGAATGGAGTACAGTCACAAGTGGAGTACCACAAGGATCTGTTCTGGGGCCGTTGCTGTTTGTCATTTTTATCAATGACCTAGAGGAAGGCGCAGAAGGGTGGGTGAGTAAATTTGCAGACGATACTAAAGTCGGTGGTGTTGTCGATAGGGTGGAAGGATGTAGCAGGTTACAGAGGCATATAGATAAGCTGCAGAGCTGGGCTGAGTGGTGGGAAATGGAGTTTAATGTAGAGAAGTGTGAGGTGATTCACTTTGGAAGGAATAACAGGAATGCGGAATATTTGGCTAATGGTAAAGTTCTTGAAAGTGTGGATGAGCAGAGGGATCTAGGTGTCCATGTACATAGATCCCTGAAAGTTGCCACCCAGGTTGATAGGGTTGTGAAGAAGGCCTATGGAGTGTTGGCCTTTATTGGTAGAGGGATTGAGTTCCGGAGTCGGGAGGTCATGTTGCAGCTGTACAGAACTCTGGTACGGCCGCATTTGGAGTATTGCGTACAGTTCTGGTCACCGCATTATAGGAAGGACGTGGAGGCTTTGGAGTGGGTGCAGAGGAGATTGACCAGGATGTTGCCTGGTATGGAGGGAAAATCTTATGAGGAAAGGCTGATGGACTTGAGGTTGCTTTCGTTGGAGAGAAGAAGGTTAAGAGGAGACGTAATAGAGGCATACAAAATGATCAGGGGGTTGGATAGGGTGGACAGTGAGAGCCTTCTCCCGCGGATGGATATGGCTGGCACGAGGGGACATAACTTTAAACTGAGGGGTAATAGATATAGGACAGAGGTCAGAGGTAGGTTTTTTACGCAAAGAGTAGTGAGGCCGTGGAATGCCCTACCTGCTACAGTAGTGAACTCGCCAACATTGAGGGCATTTAAACGTTTATTAGATAGACATATGGATGATAATGGCATAGTGTATGTTAGATGGCTTTTGTTTCGGTGCAACATCGTGGGCCGAAGGGCCTGGACTGCGCTGTCTTGTTCTATGTTCTATGTTCTATTGAGCAGTAAATGGTTAACTGATACAGGCACAGATGTCTCTGAAACAGCTTTTAAATTGGGGGCTCCCGAGGCCACACTGCCTGTCTCCTGAACCGAGGGATTATTCAACAGTAAATGGTTCACTATATGCAGGCACAGAGGTCTCTGAAAAAGCTTTTTAATTGCGGGCTCCCGAGGCCACACTCCCTGCCCCTGCTCCCAGGGATTATTGAGCAGTAAATGGTTAACTCTATACAGGCACAGAGGTCACTGGAACAGCTTTTTAATTGGGTGCTCCCGAGGCCACACTGCCTGTCCCCTGCTCCCAGGGATTATTGAGCAGTAAGTGGTTAACTATATACAGGCACAGAGGTCTCTGACACAGCTATTTAATTGGTGGCTCCCAAGGCCACACTTCCAGTCCCCTGCTCCAAGGGATTATTGAGCAGTAAATAGTTCACCAGAGACAGGACAGAGGTCTCTGAAATATATTTTTAATAAGGGGATCCCGGACCGCACTGCCTGTCCCCTACTCCCAGCGATTATTGAGCAGTAAATGGTCAAATAAATACAGGCACAGAGGTCTCAGAAACAGCTTTTTAATTGGTATCTCCTGAGGCCACACTTCCTGTCCTCTGCTCCCAGGGATTATTGAGCAGTAAATGGTTAACTGATACAGGCACAGAGGTCTCTGAAACAGCTTTTTAATTGGGGGCTCCCGGACCACACTGGCTGACCCCTGCTCCGAGGGATTATTGAGCAATAAATGGTGAACTATATACAGCACAGCGGTCTCTGAAACAGCTTTTAAATTGGGGGTTCCCAAGGCCACACTGCCTGTCCCCTGCTCCCAGGGATTGTTGAGAAGTAAATGGTTAAGTATATACAGGCACAGCGGTCTCTGAAACAGCTTTTTAATTGGGGGCTCCCGGACTACACTGCCTTCACTTGGAGTATAGTGTTCAATTCTGGTCGCCACACTACCAGAAGGATGTGGAGGCTTTAGAGAGGGTGCAGAAGAGATTTACCAGAATGTTGCCTGGTATGGAGGGCATAAGCTATGAGGAGCGATTGAATAAACTCTGTTTGTTCTCACTGGAACGAAGGAGGTTGAGGGGCGACCTGATAGAGGTATACAAAATTATGAGGGGCATAGACAGAGTGGATAGTCAGAGGCTTTTCCCCAGGGTAGAGGGGTCAATTACTAGGGGGCATAGGTTTAAGGTGAGAGGGGCAAAGTTTAGAGTAGATGTACGAGGCAAGTTTTTTACGCAGAGGGTAGTGTGTGCCTGGAACTCACTACCGGAGGAGGTAGTGGAGGCAGGGACGATAGGGACATTTAAGGGGCATCTTGACAAATATATGAATAGGATGGGAATAGAAGGATACGGACCCAGGAAGTGTAGAAGATTGTAGTTTAGTCGGGCAGTATGGTCGGCACGGGCTTGGAGGGCCGAAGGGCCTGTTCCTGTGCTGTACATTTCTTTGTTCTTTGTTGTTCTTTGCCTGTCCCATGCTCCCAGGGATTATTGAGCAATAAATGGTTAACTATATAAAGGCACAGAGGTCACTGAAACAGCTTTTACATTGGGAGCTCCCAGACCACACTGCCTGTCCCCTGCTCCCAGGGATTATTGAGCAGTAAATGGTTAACTGATACAGGCACAGAGGTCTCTGAAACAGCTTTTTAATTGGGTGCTCCCGAGGCCACTCTGCCTGTCCCCTGCTCCCAGGGATTATTGAGCAGTAAATGGTTATCTATATACTGCACAGAGGTCACTGAAACAGCTTTTAACTGGGGCCTCCCGAGGCCACACTGCCTGTCCCGTGCTCCCAGGGATTATTGAGCAGTAAATGGTTCACTATCTACAGGCACAGAGGTCTCTGAAACAGCTTTTTAATTGGGTGCTCCCGAGGCCACACTGCCAGTCCCCTGCTCCCAGGGATTATTGAGCAGTAAATGGTTAACTATATACAGGCACAGAGGTATCTGAAACAGCTTTTTAAATGGGAGCTCCCGAGGCCACATTGCCTGTCCCCTGCGCCCAGGGATTATTGAGCATCAAATGGTTTACTATATACAGGCACAGAGGCCTCCGAAACAGCTTTTTAATTGGGGGCTCCTGGACCTCACTGCCTGTCCCCTGCTCCCAGGGATTATTGAGAAGTAAATGCTTAAATATATACAGGCGCAGAGGTCACTGAAACAGCTTTTTAATTGGGGGCTCCCGAGGCCACACTGCCTGTCACCTGCTCCCAGGGATTATTAAGCAGTAAATGGTTAACTATATACAGCACAGAGGTCTCTGACACAGCTTTTTAATTTGGGGCTCCCGGACCACACTGCCTGACCCCTGCTCCCAGGGATTTTTGAGATGTAAATGGTTAACTATATACATGCACAGAGGTCACTGAGACAGCTTTTTAATGGGGGCTCCCGGACCACACTGCGTGTTCCCTGCTTCCAGCGATTATTGAGAAGTAAATGGTTAACTATATACATGCACTGAGTTCTCTGAAACTGCTTTTTAATGGGGGCTCCCGAGGCCACACTGCCTGTCCCCTGCTCCCAGGGATTATTGAGCAGTAAATGGTTAACTATATACAGCACAGAGGTCTCTGAAACAGCTTTTTAACTTGGGGCTCCCGGACCACACTGCCTGTCCCCTGCTCCCAGTGATTATTGAGCAGTAAATGGTTAACTATATACAGGCACAGAGGTCTCTGAAACATCTTTTGAATGGTGGCTCCCGGACCACACTGCGTGTTCCCTGCTCCCAGCGATTATTGAGAAGTAAATGGTTAACGATATACAGCACAGAGGTCTCTGAAACAGCTTTTTACTTGCAAGTTCCTGAGGCCACAATGCCTGTCCACTGCTCCCAGGGATGATTGAGCAGCAAATGGTTAACTATATACAGGCCCAGAGGTCTCTGCAACTGCTTTTTAATTGGGGTCTTCTGCAGCCGCACTGCCTAACGCCTGCGCACAGGGATTATTGGGAAGTAAATGCTTAAATATATACATGCACAGAGGTCTCTGAAACAGCTTTTTAATTGGGGGCTCCCGAGGCCAAACTTCCTGTCCCCTGCTCCCAGGGATTATTGAGCAGTAAATGGTTAACGATAAACAGCACAGAGGTCACTGAAACAGCTTTTTAATTGGGGGCTCCCGAGGCCAAACTTCCTGTCCCCTGCTCCCAGGGATTATTGAGCAGTAAATGGTTAACTACATACAGGCACAGGGGTCACAGAAACAGCTTTTTATTTTCGAACTCCCGAGGCCACACTGCCTGTCCCCTGCTCCCAGGGATTATTGAGCAATAAATGGTTAACTATATAAAGGCACAGAGGTCTCTGAAACAGCTTTTTAATTGGGAGCTCCTGATGCCACACTGCCTGTCCCCTGCTCCCAGGGATTATTGAGCACTAAATGGTTAACTATTTCCAGCACAGAGGTCTCTGAAACAGCTTTTTAATTGGGGGCTCCCAGACCACACTGCCTGTCCCCCGCTCCCAGGGATTATTGAGTAGTAAATGGTTTACTATATTCAGACGCCGAGGTCTCTGAAACAGCTTTTTAATTGGGGGCTCCCGAGGCCACAATGCCTGTCCACTGCTCCCAGGAATTATCGAGCAGTAATTGGTTAGCTATTTTCAGCACAGAGGTCTCTGAAATAGCTTTTTAATTGGGGGCTCCCGGACCGCACTGCCTGTCCACTGCTCCCAGAGATTATTGAGCAGTAAAGGGCCAAATACATACAGGCTCAGAGCTCACTGAAACAGCTTTTTAATTGGGGCCTCCCGGACTACACTGCCTGTCCCCTGGCCCCAGGTATTATTGAGCAGTAAATGGTTAACTATATACAGGCACAGAGGTTTCTGAAACAGCTTTTTCATTGGGGGCTCCCGAGGCCAAACTTCCTGTCCCCTGCTCCCAGGGATTATTGAGCAGTAAATGGTTAACTACATACAGGCACAGGGGTCACAGAAACAGCTTTTTATTTTCGAACTCCCGAGGCCACACTGCCTGTCCCCTGCTCCCAGGGATTATTGAGCAATAAATGGTTAACTATATAAAGGCACAGTGGTCTCTGAAACAGCTTTTTAATTGGGAGCTCCTGATGCCACACTGCCTGTCCCCTGCTCCCAGGGATTATTGAGCACTAAATGGTTAACTATTTCCAGCACAGAGGTCTCTGAAACAGCTTTTTAATTGGGGGCTCCCAGACCACACTGCCTGTCCCCCGCTCCCAGGGATTATTGAGTAGTAAATGGTTTACTATATTCAGACGCCGAGGTCTCTGAAACAGCTTTTTAATTGGGGGATCCCGAGGCCACAATGCCTGTCCACTGCTCCCAGGAATTATCGAGCAGTAATTGGTTAGCTATTTTCAGCACAGAGGTCTCTGAAATAGCTTTTTAATTGGGGGCTCCCGGGCCGCACTGCCTGTCCACTGCTCCCAGAGATTATTGAGCAGTAAAGGGCCAAATACATACAGGCTCAGAGGTCACTGAAACAGCTTTTTAATTGGGGCCTCCCGGACTACACTGCCTGTCCCCTGGCCCCAGGTATTATTGAGCAGTAACTGGTTAACTATATACAGGCACAGAGGTTTCTGAAACAGCTTTTTCATTGGGGGCTCCCGAGGCCACACTGCCTGTCAATTGCTCCCAGGGATTAATCAGCAGTAAAAGGTTAACTATATACAGGTACAGAGGTCTCTGATACAGCTTTTTAATTGGGGGCTTCCGAGGACACACTGCCTGTCCCCTGCTGCCAGGGATTATTGAGCAGAAAATAGTTAATTATATACAGCACAGAGGTCTCTTACACAGCTTTTTAATTGGGGGCTCCCGAGACCACAGTGCCTGTTCCCTGCTCCCAGGGAACATTGAGCAGTAAATGGTTAATTATATACAGCACAGAGGTCTCTGAAACAGCTTTTCAATAGTGGGCTCCAGACACAGTGCCTGTCACCTGCTCCCAGGGGTTATTGAGCAGTAAATGGTTAACTATATACAGCACAGAGGTCTCTGAAACAGCTTTTTAATTGGGGCCTCCGGAGATCACATTGCCTGTTTCCTCCTCCCAGGGATTATTGAGCAGTAAATGGTTGACTAGATACAGCACAAAGGTCTCTGAAACAGCTTTTTAATTGGGGTCTCCTGGACCACATTTCCGGTCCCCTGCTCTCAGGGATTATTGAGCAGTAAATGGTTAACTATATACAGCACAGAGGTCTGTGAAACAGCTTTTTAATTGGGGGCTCCCGAGGCCACACTGCCTGTTTCTTGCTCTCTGGGATTATTGAGCAGTAAATGGTTAACTATATACAGCACAGAGGTCTCTGAAACAGCTTTTTAATTGGGGGCTCCCGAGGCCACACTGCCTGTCCCCTGCTCCCAGGGATTATTGAGCAGTAAATGGTTAACTATGTACAGGCACAGAGGTCTCTGAAACAGCTTTTTAATTGTGGGCTCCCGAGGCCACACTGCCTGTAACCTGCTCCAGGCGTTTATTGAGCAGTAAATGGTTAACTATATACAGCTCAGATGTCACTGACACAGCTATTTAATTGGGGGTTCCCGAGGTCACACTGCTTGTTCCCTGCTCCCAGGGATTATGGAGAAGAAGTAAATGGTTAACTATATACAGCACAGAGGTCATTGAAACAGCTTTTTAACTTGGGGCTCCCGGACCACACTGCCTGACCCCTGCTCCCAGTGATTATTGAGCAGTAAATGGTGAACTATATACAGGCACAGAGGTCTCTGAAACATCTTTTGAATGGTGGCTCCCGGACCACACTGCGTGTTCCCTGCTCCCAGCGATTATTGAGAAGTAAATGGTTAACGATATACAGCACAGAGGTCTCTGAAACAGCTTTTTACTTGCAGGTTCCTGAGGCCACAATGCCTGTCCACTGCTCCCAGGGATGAATGAGCAGCAAATGGTTAACTATATACAGGCCCAGAGGTCTCTGCAACTGCTTTTTAATTGGGGTCTTCTGCAGCCGCACTGCCTAACGCCTGCGCACAGGGATTATTGGGAAGTAAATGCTTAAATATATACATGCACAGAGGTCTCTGAAACAGCTTTTTAATTGGGGGCTCCCGAAGCCACACTGCCTCTCCCCTGCTCCCAGGGATCATTGAGCAGTAAATGGTTAACGATAAACAGCACAGAGGTCACTGAAACAGCTTTTTAATTGGGGGCTCCCGAGGCCAAACTTCCTGTCCCCTGCTCCCAGGGATTATTGAGCAGTAAATGGTTAACTACATACAGGCACAGGGGTCACAGAAACAGCTTTTTATTTTCGAACTCCCGAGGCCACACTGCCTGTCCCCTGCTCCCAGGGATTATTGAGCAATAAATGGTTAACTATATAAAGGCACAGAGGTCTCTGAAACAGCTTTTTAATTGGGAGCTCCTGATGCCACACTGCCTGTCCCCTGCTCCCAGGGATTATTGAGCACTAAATGGTTAACTATTTCCAGCACAGAGGTCTCTGAATCAGCTTTTTAATTGGGGGCTCCCAGACCGCACTACCTGTCCCCCGCTCCCAGGGATTATTGAGTAGTAAATGATTTACTATATTCAGACGCCGAGGTCTCTGAAACAGCTTTTTAATTGGGGGCTCCCGAGGCCACAATGCCTGTCCACTGCTCCCAGGAATTATCGAGCAGTAATTGGTTAGCTATTTTCAGCACAGAGGTCTCTGAAATAGCTTTTTAATTGGGGGCTCCCGGACCGCACTGCCTGTCCACTGCTCCCAGAGATTATGGAGCAGTAAAGGGCCAAATACATTCAGGCTCAGAGGTCACTGAAACAGCTTTTTAATTGGGGCCTCCCGGACTACACTGCCTGTCCCCTGGCCCCAGTTATTATTGAGCAGTAAATGGTTAACTATATACAGGCACAGAGGTTTCTGAAGCAGCTTTTTAATTGGGGGCTCCCGAGGCCACACTGCCTGTCAATTGCTCCCAGGGATTAATCAGCAGTAAAAGGTGAACTATATACAGGTACAGAGGTCTCTGATACAGCTTTTTAATTGGGGGCTTCCGAGGACACACTGCCTGTCCCCTGCTGCCAGGGATTATTGAGCAGCAAATAGTTAATTATATACAGCACAGAGGTCTCTTACACAGCTTTTTAATTGGGGGCTCCCGAGACCACAGTGCCTGTTCCCTGCTCCCAGGGAACATTGAGCAGTAAATGGTTAATTATATAGAGCACAGAGGTCTCTGAAACAGCTTTTCAATAGTGGGCTCCAGACACAGTGCCTGTCACCTGCTCCCAGGGATTATTGAGCAGTAAATGGTTAACTATATACAGCACAGAGGTCTGTGAAACAGCTTTTTAATTGGGGCTCCCGAGGCCACACTGCCTGTTTCATGCTCTCAGGGATTATTGAGCAGTAAATGGTTAACTATATACAGCACAGAGGTCTCTGAAACAGCTTTTTAAATGGGGGCTCCCGAGGCCACACTGCCTGTCCCCTGCTCCCAGGGATTATTGAGCAGTAAATGGTTAACTATGTACAGGCACAGAGGTCTCTGAAACAGCTTTTTAATTGTGGGCTCCCGAGGCCACACTGCCTGTAACCTGCTCCAGGCGTTTATTGAGCAGTAAATGGTTAACTATATACAGCTCAGATGTCACTGACACAGCTATTTAATTGGGGGTTCCCGAGGTCACACTGCTTGTTCCCTGCTCCCAGGGATTATGGAGAAGAAGTAAATGGTTAACTATATACAGCACAGAGGTCATTGAAACAGCTTTTTAATTGGGGGCACCAGAGGCCACACTGCCTGTCCCCTGCTGCCAGGGATTATTGAGCAGTAAATGGTTAACTATATACAGGCACATAGGTCACTGAAACAGCTTTTTAATTGGGGGCTCCTGAGGCCACACTGCCTGTCCCCTGCTCCCAGGGATTATTGAGCAGTAAATGGTTAACTATATACAGCACATATATCTCTGAAACAGCTTTTTAATTGGAGGCTCCCAAGGCCACACTGCGTGACACCTGTTCCCAGGGATTATTGAGAAGTAAATGGTTAACTATATACAGAGCAGACATCTCTGAAACAGCTTTTTAATTGGGAGCTCCAGCACCACACTGCCTGTCCCCTGCTCCCAGGGATAATTGAGCAGTAAATGGTTAACTAAATATAGGCACATAGGTCACTGAAACAGCTTTTAATTGGGGGCTCCCGAGGCCACACTGTCTGTCCCCTGCTCCCAGGGATTATTGAGCAGTAAATGGTTAACTATATACAGGCACAGAGGTCACTGAAACAGCTTTTTAATTGTGGGCTCCCGAGGCCACACTGCCTGTCACCTGCTCCCAGGGATTATTGAGCAGTAAATGGTTAACTAGATACAGCACAATGGTCTCTGAAACAGCTTTTTAATTTGGGGCACCCGAGGCCACACTGCCTGTCTCCTGCTCCCAGCGATTATTGAGCAGTAAATGGTTAACTATATACAGCACAGAAGTCTCTGAAACAGCTTTTTATTTGGGAGCTCCAGGACCACACTGCCTGTCCTCTGCTCCCAAGGATTATTGAGCAGTAAATGGTTAACTATATACAGCACAGAGGTCTCTGAAACAGCTTTTTAATTGGGGTCTCCTGGACCACATTTCCGGTCCCCTGCTCTCAGGTATTATTGAGCAGTAAATGGTTAACTATATACAGCACAGAGGTCTGTGAAACAGCTTTTTAATTGGGGGCTCCCGAGGCCACACTGCCTGTCCCCTGCTCCCAGGGATTATTGAGCAGTAAATGGTTAACTATGTACAGGCACAGAGTTCTCTGAAACAGCTTTTTAATTGTGGGCTCCCGAGGCCACACTGCCTGTACCCTGCTCCAGGCGTTTATTGAGCAGTAAATGGTTAACTATGTACAGCTCAGATGTCACTGACACAGCTTTTTAATTGGGGGTTCCCGATGTCACACTGCTTGTTCCCTGCTCCCAGGGATTATGGAGAGGAAGTAAATGGTTAACTATATACAGCACAGTGGTCATTGAAACAGCTTTTCAATTGGGGGCACCCGAGGCCACACGGCCTGTCCCCTGCTCCCAGGGATTATTGAGCAGTAAATGGTTAACTATATACAGCACTGATATCTCTGAAACAGCTTTTTAATTGGGGGCTCCCAAGGCCACACTGCCTGACACCTGTTCCCAGGGATTATTGAGAAGTAAATGGTTAACTATATACAGAGCAGACATCTCTGAAACAGCTTTTTAATTGGGAGCTCCAGCACCACACTGCCTGTCCCCTGCTCCCAGGGACTATTGAGCAGTAAATGGTTAACTAAATATAGGCACATAGGTCACTGAAACAGCTTTTAATTGGGGGCTCCCGAGGCCACACTGCCTGTCTCCTGCTCCTAGCGATTATTGAGCAGTAAATGGTTAACTATATACAGCACAGAGGTCTCTGAAACAGCTTTTTAATTGGGGGCTCCCGAAGCCACACTGTCTGTCCCCTGCTCCCAGGGATTATTGAGCAGTAAATGGTTAACTATATACAGGCACAGAGGTCTCTGAAACAGCTTTTTAATCGGGGCCTCCGGAGACAACACTGCCTGTTTCCTGCTACCAGGGATTATTGAGCAGTAAATGGTTAACTATATACAGCACAGAGGTCTCTGAAACAGCTTTTTATTTGGGAGCTCCAGGACCACACTGCCTGTCCTCTGCTCCCAAGGATTATTGAGCAGTAAATGGTTAAATATATACAGCACAGAGGTCTCTGAAACAGCTTTTTAATTAGGGTCTCCTGGACCACATTTCCGGTCCCCTGCTCTCAGGGATTATTGAGCAGTAAATGGTTAACTATATACAGCACAGAGGTCTGTGAAACAGCTTTTTAATTGGGGGCTCCCGAGGCCACACTGCCTGTTTCTTGCTCTCAGGGATTATTGAGCAGTAAATGGTTAACTATATACAGCACAGAGGTCTCTGAAACAGCTTTTTAATTGTGGGCTCCCGAGGTCACACTGCCTGTACCCTGCTCCAGGCGTTTATTGAGCAGCAAATGGTTAACTATATACAGCTCAGATGTCACTGACACAGCTTTTTAATTGGGGGTTCCCGAGGTCACATTGCTTGTTCCCTGCTCCCAGGGATTATGGAGAGGAAGTAAATGGTTAACTATATACAGCACTGTGGTCATTGAAACAACTTTTTAATTGGGGGCACTCGAGGCCACACTGCCTGTCCCCTGCTCCCAGGAATTATTGAGCAGTAAATGGTTAACTATATACAGCACAGATGTCTCTGAAACAGCTTTTTAATTGGGTGCTCCCAAGGCCACACTGCCTGACACCTGTTCCCAGGGATTATTGAGAAGTAAATGGTTAACTATATACAGAGCAGACATCTCTGAAACAGCTTTTTAATTGGGAGCTCCAGCACCACACTGCCTGTCCCCTGCTCCCAGGGATTATTGAGCAGTAAATGGTTAACTAAATATAGGCACATAGGTCACTGAAACAGCTTTTAATTGGGGGCTCCCGAGGCCACACTGTCTGTCCCCTGCTCCCAGGGATTATTGAGCAGTAAATGGTCAACTATATACAGGCACAGAGGTCTCTGAAACAGCTTTTTAATTGGGGCCCCCGGAGACCACACTGCCTGTTTCCTGCTCCCAGGGATTATTCAGCAGTAAAT